>NC_057794.1:136245189-136545189 GCF_018294505.1 Triticum aestivum
GGGTCTTGCTAGTTCGCATGCATATATACACCATCTATAGGTCTCTCTCGCACACTATGTATGATACTCTAGCTAGTCCAAGCTAGATATCTTGGGTGCACTCATCGTACGCACACAAATTCCTTGGCTCTTTGCCCGTAACTCTCTCACCCACCACTATGTCGTCTCGGAGCTCTCCCCCCTCTCTCAAACTCTCCATCCACCTGGGTCACACATACACATGCATATCTCACTCGCACTCGATAGGCCCATCTAAAACTCTATCTCTCCCCCTCGTTCTCTCTCCATCTCACACGCGCACACACACAATCTCATGCCCAGCTAGCCAAGTATGATGGTCTCTCACTCAATTGTAGGCACACACAGTCCCCCCTATATGTATATGACTAGCTAATCTTAGTCTCCATCACAAACATGTGCATGGTCTATCTCGATTTCTCTCGGGGCATCTTTCTGTCGTGCACGCACTCCCTCGATCTCCCACCCATATAGTCCCCTCACGATCTCGACGGGATCTCTCTATCACAAACACACCCTCTCTCCCTCCCCATGCGTCCATGCCATCCATGTGTCCCTCTCGACCTTTGTTCCTTGTTGGCCAGACCTCTATTGGACATGTGCTATAGGGGTGTCTCTCTCCGTTGCAAACAATCACACACTAGCTATCTTCGTGTATCTCCTCGCCTCGCTTTTCCATCTCGGAGATGCATGCATGATATGTTCGCATAAGAAATGAAAAAACACACTCTCTCGAATTTATCGTTTGTTATCACTTTCTCTTTCACACACATACTCTTTTTGCACATTTACTCATTCTCCTTCACACGCACTTGATCTGTCTCGACTGAGGCACTCTCCTCAGTCCATAGCATATAGATTTATTGAAAAGTCAAACATCACAAAGTTTGACCATGTACGTGGAGAAAAATAATTACATCTAGTACGACAAACATATACCATTAGATTCACCATGAGATGTAGTTTTGTATGATGTATCTTTGGTATTGTAGATATAAATAACATTTGCGTAAACCTGATCAAAGTTTCCAAAGTTTGACTTCTAAAAAATTTACATGCACTGCATTATCGAGCGGATGGAATATCTCTTTCCCCCTCTCAGCTATCTGACACACCACTCAGCCTTATCAGGGCTCCTCAATCTCTCTCAAACTTTATTGGTCAGTTTGGTTCGTGACCTGACCCTCATGCCTTGATGGCCGGTACTACCTGGTGTGGACGTGAGATGTAAAATATTTCTGCCTGGCCAGGCTTGTGTGGTGCTGAAGCGTTTGGTTCATGCCTGGGCCAGGCAAAGCATCAACGTCCCATCAATCAATCCATGCATCAATTATTTAATGCTAATTTCCATCCATGTTGCTGTTAGCCTCGTGGCCACACGACCAGGCATGGCCAGGCGTTCGAAATGGGTCGCCTGGGCCAGGCTACTTGCAGTGTCTGGAGTTCAGCCAGGCTAATTAAAGTGCAAGGGAACCCAGGCCAGGCGAGCTTTCTTTTTCACAGGGTAGCAACCAAACAAGCGTGCATGAAATCCAGCCACAACCCCAGGCTAGGCAAAAGATGCTCAGGACGCAAGCCAAACTGGCCTTATATCTCCCTGGTTCACACATACACATGTCTCGCTCGTGCTATTCATATAGACCCATCCAACACTCTCTGCCCTTGTTCTCTCTCCATGTGACACGCACCCCCCTAAGTACGATAATCCCTCACTCCATCATAGGCGCAAGCACTCCCCCCTCCTAAGTATGATTATCTCTTACTAGCCATCAGGAACACACGTATTGTCTCCTTCCATCCATACGTCTATCTCGATATCTCCCGGGGCATCTTCTATCGCACACACACCTCGTCACTCGATCTCCCACCCATGTAGTCCCATCACGATCTCCAGGGGATCTCTCTGTGACAAACATACACTATCTCCTCCCCATGTCTACATTTTCTCCGTACGTCTCTCTCGACCTCTCTCCCTTGTTTGTCAGACCCCTCTTGGCCACGTGCTAGGGGTCTTGCTCTCTCGGTTCCAAAAAACCACACACTATCTCCTCACCTTGCCTCCGTTGTCGAAGATGCATGTGTGATATGTTTTCATAAGACACGCATGCTTTTTCTCTACTTTTATCGTGTGTTGTCCATGTCTCTTTCACACACGCACACACACTTTTTTCACTCTCTCTCTCTCTAGTTAGAGACTCTGTCACGTCCATAAGCATATGGATGTTTTGAAAAGTCAAACCTCAGAAAAGTTTGACCAGGTATATGTGGAGAAAAACATTTACATCTGGAATGATCATTAGATTCATCACAACATGTACTTACTTCATACTATAATTTATCTTTGGTATTGTAGATATAAGTAATTTCTTTATAAACTTGGTCAAAGTTTCAAAAGTTTGACTTAAAAAAATGTTGGAACTACATTATTGAACGGAGGGAGTAGCTCTCTCTCTCTCTGCTATATCTCACGGGCCTCCCCTCTCACTCGAACTCTCCATACCGACGGATTATACGCTCACTGTGTCAGCGTATAGCTCCATATATTGTTTAGTTGATCGGTCAACCAATCCACATGCTGCCTTGTCAGCCCGTGTTCTTTATCTTCGTGTGCTGGCCATGTGGCAGTGGGTGAAAATAACTAAACTAGAGGCCCATCTGACATGCGGTGAAGTAAAAAAAGTTAAACCACTCGGGGTAGCACCCCGCACGCTAGTAAATTGAGGGCGCATTGAGGACAAACTTCTTGCACGCGAAGGACACACTCATGCAGAATTCACCACTACACGGCGGCATGCACAGAAGGACGCACTCACACACACCCAGCACACAGCACACACCAGCACACGTGTACACCGGCGTCGCCGCCGGTTGAGATGGACGATGAGGCAGCCAGCAAGCGGAGGCAGCTCGAGCCAAAACCGCATCCGGCGAGCCTGGACTTCATCAGTAGCCTCCCCGACGACATGCTGCTCGTCATCATCGGCCTCCTCCCCACAAAATCTGCCGTGTGGACTGCCCTGCTCTCCCGACGGTGGCGCCCCCTCTGGCGCTGCGTCCCCCTCAACCTCACCGTCGACAGCTGCCTCTGCGACGGGGATTGCAAACGCATGGCCGCAGTCTCCAAGATCCTTTCATCACAACTTGTAATATTGCCGTGTCCTATTCCTCTGTTTTTAAAATCCTGCGAATCAAACAGGTCCTGAGTTGGTGATGATGTTGTGCCTCCCATCTTTCACCAATAGCCGTCGGATCTAGATCTGACACATACAAACCAAGCTTCTCCATTTTTACAAAAAGATGCCCGCACTTTTTCCCTATTTACAAACAACTCCTTGTCTCTCACAATCAGCCTTATCTCCTCCCCACCACATCTAGAAGGCCATGGAAAAATCTGGCACGATGGCCGCTGCCGGAACCGTCCAACCCCAATCTTCGTGTTCCATGCAATGCGCGGGCATCTACGCATGGGAAATTATGTCGAACGGGGCTAGTTGTAAGCAGGCTAGCTCTACAGCCATGACGATAGTGACTGCAGACGGTGAGGCTGACTATGGTATGCCGAACACGGTGCCTATACTCAGGTGTCATCTCAGGTGCAGGGTCTTGTCACCTCACTGTGAGGAGCAGCACGTAATAATTTGACCAACAGGTAGTATAGTGCTAGTACTCCTACTACTACGTTGGTAGTACTACTACTAGTACTAGTAGCACCACCGTCTGGATTTAGGAGTACTACCACGTCCATCTGGATTTTAGTATTTGACTAGCAATATCTAGTAATGCATGTCACAAAAAATGTACTACTCCCTCTGTAAATAAATACATGGTGTTTTATTCCTATCGGCGAGAGAACTTAATGTTTTTTTGCTAAATAGAGTACTAATAGGATTACATGCAATGAACTAAACACTGCATGTCATGTTTGGTAGTCTCAAGTCACTGAAATCATGCACGGCCCACATCTCTCATTGGTTCATATGTCATGAAATAAGAAACAAGGAGGGAGTTAATGCACCGTGCCTAAGTATTTTGGGATTATTTGGTTTTCGTAAGGTGGCTTACACAACATTTTTGTTTACATGCATTAACATTTTATTAGTTAAATCAAAGGTCAAAACTTGGCGCAAAATGCAAAGGGGACCAATAAACCAGTAAACATCAAACTTCTCTCATTTGGCCCCAACTAGAGGTCCGGTGAGATGACTATACTGCACTGGCACGGAGGGGGACACAGCTTCATTGACTTACGGCAACTGCCTTTGGGTGAATGACACGTGGGCCTAGGGGGTGGCTGGCCCACCTATCATACAGCCAAAGGCAGGTGCAGTAGAGGGCCGAGTAGTAGTACGAAATCCTACGCACCTACGCACGCTAACCAAGGGCAAGAGTGATCACTCGAATCGCAAGATTAGTTGACTAGAACCTAAGCTAGACCCATGGAGGCGATGAGCGCGAACATCAGTCGGCTGTGCCAGATGGTCCATGACGCCGGCCTGCGGCCCGGCACCAAGGAACGTCTCCAGGTAGTATTGCTTGAGGCCGCCAGGGCGAGGGGTCGCTTGGACGACAGCTTCGTCTCCTTGTTCGACGAGGTCCTCGTCAGTTTCCTCGACAAGTTCACCATCGTCAAGAAGCTTGCGGACGACTTTGACTTAAGCCTCCAGTTGACGCGCCCAGGCTCTGCGATGCCCGCCACCCTCAACGGCCACTATGGTGACAACCTCTTCGATGCACTGGTGGCCCTGCGACTGCCTGCCGTCTCGTCGGAGAATGTCCACCTCGAGGTCGCGCTTGCCGCGCAGCGCCTGGCACAGCAAGACACCATCGACATAATCACCCACGTCTACGTATAAATCATCCACAAGGACTACTACAGGCAAGAGGAGGACGATAGGACGCTGGCCTTCTTGGACCACAGGGCAACCTTGGACGACACTGTTCAGAAGCACGTTGAGCTCTCCGCCAACGCCGTTGCTTCTCACACGTCGGTTGGTGACCCAGCGCACTGGGGCGTGAGGATGTCGTTGATGGATCCGTATGTATTTTTATCTTTCCGTCAAATCCATGTAGTACTATATGATACTACAATAATTATCTTACCTTTCGCGTCAAATTCATAATTTTTGTACGTACTCCATGCATGAACGGCGCCAGAACCAAACTTCTCATTACTCTAGGCAAAATCGTTATTTTCTATCTATCGGTCGCGCCATGGAGCAGAACCAAATTTTACAAGAACGAGTTCAAAAGGAAAAGCCTGCCATGTTCGCGTCGCACCCCACACGGTTGGTTCGGCATGCCGCTCAAGCGGGAATGCGTGCGGTGTTGCATTTTCACTTACAAGTGGGACCGCAGTTGAGCAAACCGACTATCGGCAAACCCCCACCCCGCCCATCACGCGATGGCTGAGAAAACAGGAGCGAGAAGAGATGGCTGTAGCATGGACTCCAAGAAAATTGGTGTAGGATGGGACTCGTGTGGCGTACTGCTAGACATGAATGCTAGTTATGGCCCATGCCACCCCACTATATCGAGCCTATATCGAGGTACGTAGAACAAATTTCCTGCAGTCCGTGCTCAGCCCTCCTCTATCTCTCTTCTCAGCCAGCCAGTGGACGCGCGGAGCCCATCGTCTGTTTGCTCACATGCGGCCCCACATGTCAGTGAAAACGCAAGAGGACCCACTGAACCTGCACATCTTTCACCTCGACGTGCTGGTGATGAAAAACAAATTGAATAAAGATCTTCGGTGGCCGCTTTTGGAGTTACCCAAGAGTAGTAAGATTCTATTTACAGTTTAACCCAAGATGCACATCTCGTGGCTTCAACTACCACTCTATTTTCTTTCATGAAATGACCTGGATGCTGGATGTCCCACGTGTCGGCAAAAGGAGGAAGAACCCGACCAAATCTTCGGTTGTGCTAACTTAAATTTTTTATTGTGTACTCCCTCCGTTCCAAAATACTTGACTTCCATTTGTCCAAAAATGGATGTACCTATATACTAAAACATGTCTAGATACATATATATTTTGACAAATAGAAGGCATGTATTGTGCAACGGAGGGAGTAGAATGGATGCAAGTTTTTGTATTGGGAAGAAGAGTACATCCATATATTGATAGAGAGCAATTTAGTAGATGTTCTATCACTTTTAGCTAGCACAGAGGCTAGAGATGAGATCAGTGCACTAATTGATACTCCTACTAGAATAGAGGCTAGACATGAGACTAGATGCGAGGAAGCGACGTCTACTTCTTTACACTCGAAGAAGAAAGAAGCACGCAAGGTCGAGCCTCCGCAGATCAACAATGCATGCATCCAGAGGGCACTAATCCAACTTACAGGAGTAGTAAAATGTATTCTTGTGGTTCTTGTTTTCTTTGGTCTTGCTTTTCTAGTCAAAATTGTCATTGGAGCTTAAGCAAAATGGAGGTCTGTTTGGGGTCGTGCGTTGGAGTTGGCCTTGTCGGATTTCGGGTTCCGGCAGAACCTTGAGGTTCGAACACTGGGGTGCGCGCGGAGATCTCTCCCCTACCGGTCTACGTCCAATCTCCTCGCGTGATCTAAATTGGAAACAACAAACAACACAAGGGACACAAGGTTTATACTAGTTCGGGCCACCGTTGTGGTGTAATACCCTACTCCAGTGTGTGGTGTGGTGGATTTCCTCAGGGGACTGATGATGAACAGTACAACGGAAGAACAGCCTCGCAAGAGGTGTTCTTGAGCTGGTGCGATGAACTGCTAGGGTTAGTTCAATCGCCTCTCTCTCTCTCTCTCTCTGCTAGGGCTCTACTAGATTTCTGGATGTCTCGGGGTTTTTCTTGATGTCTCTACTCTATGGTGGCTAGCTCTATTTATAGAGGCCCTGGGCCTCTCCCCAAATAATGAGCGGGAAGGGCGCCAACAATTGGCCATTTTGAAGGGGAACATCTAGTACAAGTTATCCTGACCAAAGGTGGTCTTCGGCTGCCAAATGTACTAGTGATGACGCCGTCTTGGTCTCCACGGTGACCTCCGTCCTGCCGCTCTGCTGGTCTTGGTCTCGTTGCACCGGAATGGCAACCTTTGCCCGATGCCTTGGCCTGTGCTTGCCCCCTTTGCACCAAAGGGGAAACAAGGACACTGCGCAGGCCGGCGCCCGCCTGGCGCTTGCCTGGTCTCGATCGTCATGGCTTGCGTCATGGGTTCCTCGCGAGGTACCTCTGCCTTGATCTCTCCGCCTCCTCGCGAGCCTGTCTGATGAGGCTGCCTCTGAGGAAGCTTCTGGTCGTCCGCCCCGCGAGGCTTGGCTCCTCGCAAGGGTCTTGAGCTTGTGCTGATGAAGTTGGGCCATGTTGGGCCCCCACTTGAGCCACGCCGCAGGCAGGCAAGTCTGGGGACCCCCGTTCCCAGAACACCGACAGTAGCCCCCGGGCCCAAGGCGCGCCCGGGCTTGGCCCAGCAGGGAAGCGAAGGGGCAAGCGCGAAGCACCGCGGGCCCCAACAGCCTGCGGCCTTGGGCGCCGCGTGGCGATTGATCGGGGGTGGGCGTCTGCGCTTCCCCATGACGCCTTGGAAACCGCACGACTTGACAAGTCCCTGCATGCAGAGAAAAAGGTCATGATTACCTGTGATCGTGGTGCTCGGCGGTTGGCCTCCTCTGGCTATAAGTACGATGCTGGGGCGAAATCGCCCGGGTCTGCCGGACGGTAGGTACCCTTGTGATTCATCTTGAATACGACGACGCCTCCCTGATGTTCTTCAAGGTCTTCGATGCCGAAGGACGCCGGCTGGAGTGTTGCCCCAGGGAGAGCAGCAGGGGCAATGAACCAGCGAGGACCTGGCATTCCCATCGGCCCTCCAGCAGCTCCTCAGGCAGCAGCGGAGGAGCTGGGGAATTCAGTGGCTCCCCCGAGCTCCTCGCGACTCCGGAGACGAGCGACGACAGCTACAAGCCCCCGAGCTCGCGCGGTGCTTGGAGCAGGGCAGCTGCGTCCGGCCGCCAGCGCCACTGATCTGGATGGGGTTGGCGTCGACGTTGGGCAGCCCACTGTTGATGATGGCCTCCCTTGCGGCGGTGCGGGCGATTAGCGTTCCTTAGGATTAGTACACTTGTTCCCTGCGAGGAATCGAAGCAACACCCCGCGGGGGTATGTAAGGCGTCTGCCATGTCTTTTATGAATATTATATCCTTAATATGAATCAATGCGAGGTGCTTGTCCTGTCTCAGCTCGACTCCCTGTCGGTGTCAAAACCGGCGGATCTCGGGTAGGGGGTCCCGAACTGTGCGTCTTGGCTGGATGGTAACAGGAGGCAAGGGACACGAAGTTTTACCCAAGTTCGGGCCCTCTCGATGGAGGTAAAACCCTACGTCCTGCTTGATTAATATTGATGATATGGGTAGTACAAGAGTAGATCTACCACGAGATCGAGGAGGCTAAACCCTAGAAGCTAGCCTATGGTATGATTGTTGATGTGTATGTTGTACTATGGACTAAAACCCTCCGGTTTATATAGACATCGGATAGGGTTAGGGTTACATGGAGTCGGTTACAATGGTAGGAGATCTAAATATCCGCGTCGCCAAGCTTGCCTTCCACGCTAAGGAAAGTCCCTTCCGGACACGGGACGGAGTCTTCAATCTTGTATCTTCATAGTCCAGGAGTCCGGCTGAAGGTATAGTTCGGCCATCCGGACACCCCCTAATCCAGGACTCCCTCAGTAGCCCCTGAACCAGGCTTCAATGACGACGAGTCCAGCGCGCAGATTGTCTTCGGCATTGCAAGGCGGGTTCCTCCTCCAAGTACTTCATAGAAGATTTCAAACACAAAGATAGTGTCCGGCTCTGCAAAATAAGTTTCCACATATTGCCATAGAGAGAATAATATTTACACAAATCTAATCTACTGACGTATTTTGTAGCGTGACATCACACCACGGCCAAGCTTTTATTCGAACTGTTTTACTGTCCCATCTTAGCGCGTTATGCGAGGCAGTTTCCTTGGCACGTCTTGTTAAAGCAGAGATCGTGTCCCCTTATTCCAGGATTCTCATCAATACGGGCGTGGGTAACCCAACCGCTTCTAGGATTCCTAGATTATAGGCAAGTCCAAGCGGACACAGAGAGGACGCTTGATATTCACCCTCTTTATAAACGCACTCTAATTCTCTCTGAATCAATCGAATCCTTCCCCCACCTCAAGCTCAAGCGCCCGAAGTTCAGGTCTGGTGCTCCGAACCTTCAGTCATGTCCTGATCTATCCTTCAAGGCCGATGGGTGCCTTCCTCCGTCATGGAAGAAGACATCAAAAAGTTGAGGGAGGCCAAATATCTGACCACCGAGATTTTGCATCGGCTGCCTCCCCGAGGGCAGGTCGTCCCTACCCCTGAACCCAACGAGAACGTCGTGTTTGTTTCCCAGTTCCTCCAAGGTCTAGGCCTTGCTCTGGATCCTTTCGTCAGGGGTTTGATGTTTTATTACGGGCTAGACTTCCATGATCTAGCTCCGGACTCCTTTCTTCAAATCACAACATTTATTGTCGTGTGCGAGGCCTTCCTCCGGGTTACCCCTCACTTTGGCTTGTGGCTCAAGACCTTTGAAGTGAAGCTGAAGATGGTCGAGGGGCAACATGAAGCGTGTGGAGGTGCCTCAGTACGCAAGATGACGGGAGCTCCGTGGCCCAAAGGTTCCATCCCAGAGGTGTCTGAATTGTGGCAACATGAGTGGTTCTATATCACGGCTCCTAGAAGCGCCAAGTGGGCGGCTGCCCTTGTTTTCCGCTCGGGCCCTCCACCACAACTAATGTCATGGATCAGCAGGGGTCTGAGCCGGGGTCCAGCCAAGGATGTGCCTATACTACAAAGCCGCATTCGAGATCTCTTCAATGGAGATTTCAGTTTGGTCGCGGTAGCACAAGTTACGTTGGTTCGCCAAGTCCAACCTTGCAAATACCGCCCCCTTCGCTTGTGGGAGTTCAATCCCGAGGGACCGTGTGTCATTCAAAATTTCCTCGGTTTGATGCATGAGGAGATGCACAAGTCATTCTTCGGACCTCAGGTAGAGTGTTCGGAAATCACCGAGGACGTGGGCCTAAGCAGTACCCGCACCACCGAACAGGTAAGGAATCTTCCTGCCGAACATACTGTCTCTCATTTGTTACAAAGTTATTTCTGAGAATTCGCTTTCCAATCAGGACTGGCTAGAGAAGGCAAAGTTGATTCGGTGTTCGGCGCCCCTCCCTGAGGGTTTGGAAAATCCGGTTCTGGAAAAGATTCTTCAGATCGTACCTTGCCCGGAGCCCTTGAGGGAAGATACTGCGGAGGACAGTAAGGGCGGACGCGGGCCCCCAACGCTGCCCATTCTAACCGAGGGAGCGGGCGTCTCCATGAAGGAAGACGACCGGAAGAGGAAAAGGACCGCGCCCGGGGATTCGGAAGCCGAAGCTTCCAAACGGGAGAAGAAGTCTCCCACCGAGGGTCCTACTTTGGGGGGTGCTGTTGCCGCACAAAGTCCGCGCGGGGATCAATTCTTTCGCGAGTCGTAAGTGACCCGGAATACTTTAACAGTACAGATATGCCATATTTTTCTTCTGAGAAAATAACCACCGCATATATCTTAGCAGTTCAGGCCTTAGCCCCTCTCAAATGAGCTCATCTTCGGGGGATCTTCTTCCAGAGATGATGGAGAGAGAAACGCCTCCTCCGGACTCCTTCGCTCCGGAAGCGGGCGACCCTGAAGTGTCGTCGCGGAGGGCCTCTCCGAGTCCGGTGAGGCCAGAAGATAATCCCATTGACCCCCGAAGCTCCCAGTGTCCGGCTCCCGAAGAGAGCAGACAAAAAGAGTCGGCACCGTCTAGTGTGCGATCGGATGTTCTGAGGGAGTTGGTGGGGCGAGCGGCCATCTCAGATGAACACCGTGTGCTGATGAATACGGTGATGGAGAGAATATCGTCCGCCGAAAGCGGATTGCATGAAGCTTTTATGAGTCTACTGACAGACTTTGAGGTACGTAAAAGAATGTATGATAGTCTTGCACATGCTAGGTGTGCCCTGTGTAGATAGTAGCCCCTGAGACTCTGGTTGTCATCGGAAACGACGACGAACAGAGGAACAAATTCCCAGGTAATAACCATACCGCCTCTATGTGCAGGTGATGGAAGCTCCGGTGGCTAGCCGGACTAGCGAGTTTGCCCATTTAGAACGGCAGTTGGATGCGGCAGACGCCGACATCGAGCTTGTTAACAAAAGGCTTGACGAGGCGCAGGGTAAGTGTCTTTATCTGGTAAACGTCACATAGGAAGAGCAGCATAATGCCAGTATCTTTAATATGTTGTGACTGCAGATGGAGCTGCCACTGTTGAAGCCTTGCGGGCAGAACTTGCCCGAGCCAAGGAACAAGCGAGGTTGGGTAATGCGGCTTCTCTGAAGGCGGCCGAAGAGTTGCAAGCCGAGAAGGCCGCACATGGCGAAAGCCGAGACAAGATGGCCAAGATGGCCATAGAATTAAAAGCCGCCGCCGACCGTTGCCGGGTTCTTGAAAAGGAAAACCAGGCGAAGGCATCGAACCTTGAGAAGGCTGCTACGACGAGAAAAGACCTCCGCTCTGCTATGAGGGCAAAGAAGGAGGAGCTGCGGGAAGTCGGGGATATTGTAGCTGGGAAATACTTTATGTTGCGGAGGAAGTTCGGAGATCCATGGTATGCCCCTCTGGATCGGCTGTGGAGCTCGGAGGATGTGTATATGGATTTGGCGGCAAGCGCTGCCGATGCGGCCAAGTACTTCCAGGGTCAAACGGACCATGGAGTAGACCATCTATTTTGGAGACAATTCCATACTCCCGAGCATCCACTTTCATTGACTGACCAATTAGCCGAATGGGCCGAACTAAATAGGTTTTCCGGACTCGCCATGAGGTCCATTGTGGATCAGCTATGGCCGGAAAGGTCGAAACCGAACAGCTATTTCAGCTTGGTGCAGCAGTTCCTGGACGTGGTGCCACGCATTAATGCGATGAAGAGGTCGGCGTGCATAGAGGGCGCACGGATGGCCTTTGCCCGTGTCAAGGCATACTGGGTGGAGATGGATGCTACCAATGTTGCAGCGCAGGATTCGGCCATAGGTCGAAAGGCTGCTGAGCACTACTTTGAAGAAGTTCTTGAGGGTGCCCGTTTGGTAGAGACCCAGTGCTAAAAAAATATTATGTTTGAGTGATATGTAATCTTATTGTAAGCGAAATGCTTTTATAGAGTTTTATAAGGCTATTTTTATACTTTTGCCTGAAAGTAATATGATGCCTCCTGGGCGGCCGTTTTTGTATACGTGTGTATAACTTGAAAGATTGCAGACGTCGGCTTCAACCCCCACGCATATAATGCGGAGGTGCTAGCAAAAAACACACGCGTTCACACTTAAGCCAACGTCTTGGTCCTATTAAGGAGGTGATAGCGGAGCGAGTGAGGCAACCGGACTATAATGTTTAACACTTTCACTTACCCATAGGATTTTGACAGTGGGGCTACGAGATAGCCCCTGGTAGCTCCGCACTCTCCCGATCTCGAGGTGTGTACATGCCTGGCCGGAAAACGGCCCTTCGTTAAGGCGGAGGAATTCTAACATTCCCACAGGTCATCGAGTGGTTGACCAGTCTCACGCTATATCATGATAGTCAGTTTTCGGCTTTCTCTACTGAGGTGCTCGTCCGGATGAACCAGGGCACAATCGCAGTAGTTCTCCTGGTGCTACCTTAGCCGGTAAAGCGGAACGTAATGCACCAAAACACAGGAGCCGGGCAAACCCAACATTTGACCAAAGACAATGATTCGGAGCTGATGCATATAGGGCCAAACTCGCGACGCCGAACACTCCCTAAGGTATTCGGTCTTTGTGGTATAAACCGGGCCTAAATAATGGCCTTTGTAAGAAGCCCCTTGTGTCCAGGTATGTGCATTGTTCTGGCGTGGCCACATACCAAGACGTCTGCATCCTTCACAACGGTGGATATGTATCAACAAGAGATAGTAAAAAAGGTTTACGCAGGGTGTTAATCTAAAAAGAATCCTTTGAGTGGGTCCCTGCTGCATGTCTGCGCCTGTGTCTCCGTTGTGCCGTATCCTGGACGGGTGTAGCACGATGATCGCCTGTAAAAGAGAGGAAGTTAAGTGAAAAAGTTGTCGTGCAAAAAGATAGTTTTTTAAAGAAACCATGTATAATTGAAGATGATAATAAATTGCAACTTGTCTGCGCGCGTTGAGCCCCTTGTATTGACAAATAGGGGTGTGATCACTTATTCGATGCAAATAGCGGCGCCGGACTCGATCGCTAGTTCGGACGCCTATAATGTTCGGCTGCCAAGGCAGCCTCAGTCTCTTCGGCGCGCAGAGAGCGCTTGATATCTCCGTGCACTGTAATGATGCCATGTGGACCGGGCATCTTGAGTGTGAAGGAGGCGTAGTGTGCTATTGCATTAAAGTGAGCGAAAGCTTCGCGTTCGAGCAGTGCTTGATAGCTGCTTTGAAACAGAGCGATATGGAAAGTTAAATGCTCACGACGGAAGTTATCGGGGGAGCCGAATGTAACTTGTAATGAGAGGGAGCCCGTACAATGAGCCCCTGGGCCTGGTGTTACTCCCTTAAAGGTAGTATTGCTATGGCGAATTTGTGTTGGGTCTAACCCCATCCCGCGGATTGTATCCTGATATATTAGGTTTAGGCTACTGCCACCGTCCATCAAGACTTGTGTGAAGTGATATCCGTCAATTACTGGGTCTAATACCAGGGCAGCCCATCCTGCGTGCCAGATACTTGCTGAGTAATCGTGATGGTCGAAAGTGATCGGTTGAGATGACCAGTGGCAGGACTTTGCGGTGACAGGCACTTGGGTATGTTTTCCTGGGAGTGCCGTGTTGTTTTTTTCCCCTGATCACGTGTAACACATTTACTATTTTGACTTCTGGTGGAAATTTCTTTGGTTCCGCCGTGTCTTGTTTGGGAGGCTCGTCCTTGTCTTCACTTGGTGTATCTTCCCCCTTGTGTATGACGTTGAGCTTGCCGGACTGCTTGAAGGCCCAACATTCTCTGTGGGTATGATTAGCGGGTTTACCAGGGGTACTATGGATCTGGCATACTTGGTCCAGAATTTTGTTGAGGCTGGACAGTTCGTCCCTGGTGCCTTTAGGGGGCGGCTTTTGACCTGGCCGAGAGCTTTTGAATCCGGCATTTACTACCGTGCCCTTCATGCTATCTTCTTTAATCCGGCGTTTGCTATTGCTGTTGCGCCGTGACTTCCCGTTTCCATCTCTAACTTCGGATGTACTAGGGTCGCTGGTGCTGCATCTGGCTAGCCAGCTGTCCTCACCCGCGCAAAAGCGGGTCATGAGGTTTGTTAATGCGGCCATCGTTCTCGGCTTATTTTGGCCGAGGTGTCTGGCGAGCCATTCGTCGTGGACGCTGTGCTTGAAAGCTGCCAAGGCTTCGGCATCCGGACAGTCGACAATCTGGTTCTTTTTAGTAAGAAACATGTTCCAAAGCTTTCTGGCTGACTTTCCGGGATGTTGAGTTATATGACTCAAATCATCCGCATCCGGAGGTCGGACATAAGTCCTTGAAAATTTGCCCGAAAGGCGTCCTCGAGTTCTTCCCAACTTCCAATGGAGCTTTCGGGGAGGCCTTTGAGCCAGTGACGAGCTGTCCCTTTGAGCTTGAGGGGTAAGTACTTGATGGCGTGGAGATCGTCTCCTCGAGCCATATGGATGTGAAGGATGTAGTCCTCAATCCAGACTCCGGGGTCTGTTGTTCCGTCGTATGCCTCTATGTTTACGGGTTTGAATCCCTCTGGAAATTCATGGTCCAGCACCTCATCGGTGAAACATAAGGGGTGTGCGGCACCCCTGTAGCTGGGTGTACCGCGTTGTTCGGGTGTTTGTTGTGTTGCGTTGTATGCTGGGGCGCGCTTGCGTGGTCCATAGATGGATCTTGTTGTGCCGTCCTTTGGGTGCGAGCCCTCGCATGGGTCGCGTATTGTATTGTGAGTGGCGTTGTATGCCGCTCTATGTTGGTAGATGTCGGCGTTCTGGGAATGGGGGTCCCCAGACTTGCCTGCCTGCGGCCTGCGGCATGGCTCAAAGGGGGGCCCAGCACGGCCCATCTTCATCAACACAGACCCAAGACCCTCGTGAGGGGCCAAGCCTCGCGGGGCGGACGACACAGAGCTTCCTCAGGCATGGCCTCATCAGGATGGCTCGCGAGGAGGCGGAGAGATCAAGGCGGGGTACCTCACGAGGTGCCCGTGACGCAAGCCATGACGACCAAGGGTACCAAGCAGGCGCTAGCCCGCGCAGTGTCCTCCTTTCCTCTTTGGTGCAAAGGGAGCAAGCGCAGGCGAGAGCATCAAACAAAGGCACCCGTTTCGGTGCAATGAGACCAAGACCAGTCCAACGGCAGGGAAGGAAGTCATTGTGGAGCCCAAGCCAGCGTCACCACCAGAGCCTTTGGCAGGCAAGGACCAACTTTAGTCAGGATAAGTGTACCAGATGTTCCCCTGCAAAATGGCCAATTGTTGGTGCCCTTCCCGCTCAATATTTGGGAAGAGGCCCAGGGCCTTTGCCTATGAATTGGACTAGCCACCCCCAGGGTAGAGGGGGTTGGAGATCAATCAGAGAGAGAATCGAGAAGAGAGAGAGAGAGAGAAGGGTGACTGAACTCCTCCTAGCAGTTCATCCCCTCAGCCAAGAACTGGCCCTCGCGAGGCTGTTCTTCCTTGTATTGCTCATCATCAGCCCAAGAGGCAATCCACCACACCACACACTGGAGTAGGGTATTACACCACAACGGTGGCCCGAACCAGTATAAACCCTGTGTCTCTTGTGCTGTTCTTTCCATAGCTTAGATCTTAGCGAGGCGGAGGGGTGCAGGTAGGTAGAAGGCGAAATCTCCGCGCGCACCCTAGTGTTTGAACATCAAGGGTCTGCCGGAACCCGAAATCTGACATTTGGCGCGCCAGGTAGGGGTGCGCCGGAATTCGTCTTCCACCACCCCGTTCTCCTCCGACCATCGCGTCCATGTCTGACGCTCGTCGGGCCCGCGCCGAGCGCCGGGCCGCTCTCGCTTCCCGCGTCGCCCAGACGGCTCCTGTCGGCGGGCGTCCTCGCCGTTCCCCGTCACCTACCGTCAACGCTGCCACCGGCCCGGCGGGGGACGAGCAGCAAGCATCGTCTCAGGATCCGTCCGTGCGGCAAGACGGCCACACCGCTACTCCCTCGCTCACCCCAGCTGGTTCTTCGTCCCGCGCGCTCCGCGCACCCATGGAGGCTCGAGCTGCGCTCATCGCGGCAAACGAGCTCCTGCGCTACCATCCCGTCGACGACGTCTACGAAGAATGGCTCGACCGCATCGCTGAGCTCGTCTGCACCGCAGGGGGCTCTCCTGCGCCGTCCGTTCCGCTGCACCGCACCCCGCCCCGCACGGGCGACGAAGCCCCGGCGGTGCCCCGGCCACCTCCTCCTCAAGAAGGCGCCATGGCTCCAAGGTGCGTGGCCCCTGGGCGGAACCCGCTCCGTATGGTGCCAGCGTGGCAAGAGCAGAGCTGCCAAGAAGTCCCTCGCCCGCAAGAAGCTGCCCGGGCGCTCCCTGCTCCAGCACGTCACGACCATGCTCCTGCTCCCGCACGTCAAGACCCCGCGCTGCTCCCAGCTGCAGCGCGTGGGGACATGCAAGACCAAGCTCTCCGTCACCCAAGGCCTCCCGTGGCCACAACAGGCTGCCGCGCCTTCGCCACCGAGCTACGCAGCATCGCGTGGCCCGGCAAATTCAAGCCAGACCTGCCTCCTCGTTACAACGGCACGGCCGACCCTGCGGAGTTCCTCCAGCTCTATGAGCTAGGCATCGAAGCTGCCAACGGAGATGAGAAGGTCATGGCGAACTGGTTTCCCATGGCGCTCAAGGACGGGGCCCGCACCTGGCTCCTGAACCTGGCTCCAGGCACGATCTCCTCCTAGGATGAGATGCGCACCCGCTTCATCGCCAACTTCCAAGGTACACGCGACCGGCCACCCGCCGTGAGCGACATGTGCCGCATCAAGCAACAACCCGGAGAGACCCTGCAGAAGTACATCCAGCGCTTCAACAACACACGCCTCAAGATTCCCAAGGTGACTGAGGAGGCCATCATCTCAGCCTTCTCCGACGGTGTGCGCGATGTCAAGATGAAGGAGGAGCTGGCGATGCATGAAGACCTATGCACTTCCTTGGAGTTGTTCAACTTGGCAACCAAGTGCGCCAGGGCTAAGGAAGGGCGTCTCTCCCTCCTCGAGCTGCCTGCCGTAGACCCAGAAGAGAAGAAGCCCAAGGCCAAGGATGTGAAGCGCAAGGGGGCTGCCGTGCTCGCGGCAGAACCAGACACCAAGCGGGGCAGAGATCAGCCCGAATCTTCCAAGGGCAGTCGGTACTGCGTGTACCACGACCTCCGCACCCACAACACCAACGAATGTCAAGAGCTCCGAGCCATGCGAGAAGGAAGGATCAGCCATCGCCCCGACCGCGGTGACCGGGGCTACGGTCGAGGAGGAGGAAGGAACGCAAGACGCTGGGAAGACCGCGGCCCGCGCCAAGGGTGGTGCGATCAACCTCGCGAGGATCGCTGGCAAGACCCGCCTCGCAAGGGAGACTGGAGGGATCAGCCTCGCGAGGATCGCCCGCAAGGCAACACAGGCCTCCCTCCGCTGCCGCCGCAGCCAAGGAGAAATGAGGACCGCCATCAGGACGAGGGGGCTGGGGGCTTCCAGGAGCCACGCGCGATCGCCTGCATCCTGGGCGGGGCTCAAGCCCCATCCTCTCAACGCATCTTCAAGCAGTTCGCCCGCGAAGTGAATGCAGTCCTCCCCAAGCTCGAAGCCACGCACCCTCTCAGGTGGTCGGCGTGCGCCATCACGTTCAGCTCAGCAGATCAGCTCAAGTGTGCGGCTATAGCCGAAGTCCTTCCGACGCTTTGTTCGCCAATCATCAGCAACATGGTGGTCACCAGGACCCTCATCGATGGCGGGGCAGGGCTCAACATCCTGTCCGTGGAAACATTCAACAATCTCCATGTGCCCTACAACCAGCTTCAGCCAACCAAGCCTTTCTCCAGAGTCACCGACGGCTCCACGGTCCCGATTGGGCAGGTCCGCCTCCCTGTCACCTTCGGGGCACGCGACAACTACCGCACCGAGCTCATCGACTTCGACGTCGCTCACATTCGCCTGCCATACAACGCCGTCCTTGGGTACCCAGTGCTGGCCAAGTTCATGGCCGTAACTCACCACGGCTATAACGTCCTCAAGATGCCAGGAAGTGGCGGAGTCATCACGGTGCCCTGTGAAGAGAAGGATGCAGTGTGTTCCCTGGAACGAGCCTTTCAGGCCGCATCACTAGAAGACCCGGATCGCGGAAGCAGGAGGCTTCCCGAGACCGCCCCCAAGAAGAAGAAGACATCATTCGGCCCGGCCCCTCAGGAGGCAGGCCCCTCAGGGCCCGCGCCTGCCCAGGGGGAACCTCCTTCCATCACATAGGAAAGTGCACCCGGCTCCCTCCTCAGGTAGGGCTCGGGGGCTCTCCCTGGAGGGCCACCGACCTGGCTAAGGTCACGAGGGAGGCGCTTGGGCACCACATGGAGGCGTGTTTCGAAGCACGTTTCCCTCAAGAAGGAGTAAGGCAAGGAGAGCCAGACCCTCAGGAGTTCATCAGCAAGGCCATTCAGGAGCTACAGGAGTCAAGAGTCATGAAAGGCGGCCGCCGCCTACCAGCAGTGGCTTCCCATCCAGGCGAGGATGGTGGGCTGCGCGTCTGCATCGACATACTAGGGCTCAATCGAGTCGCCTCTCTGGAGCGCCTCTGGCCCTCGCGAGTGGGGCGCTGCGAAGGTCCACCCCACATCTACGTTCGCATGCCTTATGGCTTGCCGAATGCGGCTGCCACGTACCAGCGCCTCATGAGGGACATCATGGAGGCTCAAGAGGCCAGGCGTTCCGCAGCCCTGGCGAGGATGGAGATGGTCCGCGAGGAGCCACCAGCGCCTCCGGAGCCTCCCGAGGCCCCTAGGCCTGGGGGCTCGTGAGGATCGGCTTCCGCAGCCCACCGAGTCTGCTACACCAACACTCCTTCATCCTCAACATCATTAGGTGACATCTTTCAAGTTTTACTTCCAGCTGGGAGCGCCCCCCAGGGCTGCATTATTCCCAGGCCGCGTGGGTCCATCCCTGCGGCATGTATCCCTTTTATTTCATGTTGTTAGCTTACCTTGTTGGGGGCGCCCCACGGGCTGCATCATCCCCAAGTCGCTCGGGCCTGACCCAGTGATGTCCGCTTCCCAACATCTATTTGAATGAATCCACTCCTTCGCGGCTAATGTGTTTGACCTAGTTGCCCGCTCAACTGACACCAACTGACAAAACTGCTCCCAAACGGCACGACGCTTGCGCATGGGTCCGTCCCTACAACGCCGACAAACCTGAATGGCTGAGCTCTGGCCGCAGCAGCCCCGCGTGGCGCCACCTCATCAAGCCTTCAGTGCCTCATCGCTCCTCGGAAGCAACCAACGGATGACTGTCAATTGTCATGGCAACCCCTCGTTCTTTCTATGATGGGTCTACAGGATCTCCTAAAGGAGCTGCGTCAGGCGAGGCCCTTGCGGTGTCTCCTTCACTCTCATCCACGCGAACCGCTTGCACGTTAAAGGGGGGGTGCCTGAGCATCGCGACTCAGGGCTCCTACTGGCTCTCCAGCCCTCACCCTCTGGCCTTGTCCACGGCATCGCGACCTGGCATACCAGCGATGGCTGAGACTCGCTCGAGGGCCGGGACCCGAGGACACAGAGCAGAAAGGGGAGCAAAGGAGAGAGGGAAGGGACACGCGAGGACCTCACCGAGCAACCTCACGCCTGCCGATGCACGGACCCGGCGACACACCAGAGAGCGGCCCCTGATTCTCGAGATAAGTCACCACCCGGAAGCACCAGCTACCGTGGCACCATCCCCGCACCTAATGCAATCCCGTGTTAGCGAGGCCGCCTCCTTTCTCACCGAACGACGGCTGCTTGAGCGCCAAAGGGGACCTCCTGAGCATCGCGACTCAGGGGCTCTTACCGGACCCCGGGTAGCTCACCTCCTGGCCTTGACCACGGCATCGCAACCTGGCATACCAGCGATGGATGAAGCCGCCTTGGGACTGGGACCTGTCAGCGCAGAGCACCAAGCCCTCGTGAGGTTCAAAAGGGAGAACTGAGCTAAGACGGAATGAGAAACTCGCACAATTCTACGACAAGGGTTATATTAACAAAACAGGATCACATGCACCTTACAAGCCCCCACGGGACGCGTCTTTGATTCCTCGCAGGGAACAGATCCTAAAAGGACGCTAACTACGCGCGCCCCTACAAATGACACCATCATCAACTGTGGGCTGTCAAGCACCGGCGCCAACCCCATCCAGATCAGAGTCGGCGACGGCCTGACGAGCCCGCCCTGCTCCAAGAGCGGCGCCGGCTCGGGGGCTCGTAGCTGTCGTCGCTCGTCTCCGGAGTCGCGAAGAGCTCGCCGGAGTCGCTGGAACCTCCGACGCCTCCGCCACCTGAGGAGCCGCCAAGGGAGTGGTTGGCGGGCCCAGTCCTCACTGCAGCAGGGTCCCGACCACCTCTCCCGGGGCAGCACTCCAGCCGGCGCCCGTTCGCATCGAAGACCTTGAAGAACATCACTGAAGCACCGTCGTACTCCAAGTGGATCGCGAAGGCGCCTCTTGTCCTGCAAACCCGGGCGATTTCGCTCCAGCCTCGAGTCATGAAGACCTCACCTGGGGCAACGACCGCGACCACTGCCTCGGTCGCGAGGGTGCTGCAACCGGCGTGCTGCAGCCAAAGCTCCAGGAGTTCTCCCTGCGGGATGATGGAGGCGAAGAAGGGAGGAAGGAGAATCCAAGACTGAGGAGGCATGGTGGCGTGGAGCACGAACTCTCGGGAGGAGCCCTCGGTGTGGACCCTAGGGGGGACGACCCACACCTTCGTGACCCGTCGGCGCCGACGGCGGCGCCGCCCATGGCGATCGGCATCGACTCCTTCAGGACCCTCGATGTGGGCGTACAAGGGAAGCGGGAACCCCGGCGGTGGCCGCTCGCACCAGGGCCTCGACACCACCTGATGGGCCCCCTCGTCCCGGCCGCGGAGGGCGAGCCGTTTCTTTGGCGGGAGCGGGTCTGGTTCCTCTCGGGGAGCCTTTCCCTTCTCTGCCATCGAGAACCGGTGGATCGGAGCCATCGCAGCAAGACGGAGCAAGGACCGGGAAGAAGGAGAAGCAAGAAGGGATGGACTGGAAGGGCACGCGCCGTTCCGTACTTATGGCCGGCGAAGGCCAACCGCCGACCTCCATGATCGCGGGTAATCATGACCCGCTTTGCATGCAGGGACTTGTCCAATCCGTGCAGTTGCCGAGGCGGCATGGGGAAGTGGAGGCGCCCTCGTCCAATCGACCGCCACGCGGCGCACAAGGCCGTAGGCTATTAGGGCCCGCGGCGCTTCGCTCTTGCCCTTTCGCCTCCCTGCACGCCCAAGTCCGGGTGCGCCTTGGGCCCGGGGGCTACTATCGGCGTTCTAGGAACGGGGGTCCCCAGACTTGCCTGCCTGCGGCCTGCGGCGTGGCTCAAAGGGGGGCCCAGCATGGCCCATCTTCATCAACACAGACCCAAGACCCTCACGAGGGGCCAAGCCTCGCGGGGCGGACAACACGGAGCTTCCTCAGGCACGGCCTCATCAGGCTGGCTCACGAGGAGGCGGAGAGATCAAGGCGGCGTACCTCACGAGGTGCCCGTGATGCAAGCCATGACGACCAAGGGTACCAGGCGGGCGCCAGCCTGCGCAGTGTCCTCCTTTCCTCTTTTGTGCAAAGGGAGCAAGCGCAGGCGAGAGCATCAAGCAAAGGCACCCGTTTCAGTGCAACGAGACCAAGACCAGTCCAACGGCAGGGAAGGAAGTCCAAGCCAGCGTCACCACCAGAGCCTTTGGCAGGCGAGGACCAACTTTAGTCAGGACAAGTGTACCAGATGTTCCCCTTCAAAATGGCCAATTGTTGGCGCCCTTCCCGCTCAATATTTGGGAAGAGGCCCAGGGCCTTTGCCTATAAATAGGACTAGCCACCCCCAGGGTAGAGGGGGTTGGAGATCAATCAGAGAGAGAATCGAGAAGAGAGAGAGAGAGAAGGGCGACTGAACTCCTCCTAGAAGTTCATCCCCTTAGCCAAGAACTGACCCTCACGAGGCTGTTCTTCCTTGTATTGCTCATCATCATCAGCCCAAGAGGCAATCCACCACACCACACACTGGAGTAGGGTATTACACCACAATGGTGGCCCGAACCAGTATAAACCATGTGTCTCTTGTGCTGTTCTTTCCATAGCTTAGATCTTAGTGAGGCGGAGGGGTGCAGGTAGGTAGAAGGCGAAATCTCCGCACGCATCCCAGTGTTCGAACCTCAAGGGTCTGCCGGAACCCGAAATCCGACAGTAGAGGGGTCATCTATCCAACCACGTGGCTACTTTGATATTTGGTTGTGGAGGTTCTGAGGCCTCCTCATCGAATTCGGGCAGCAGCTTCCGCTTTGGGTAGCTCTTGGAGGGGCGATTGTCGCCGTACCTTGCTGCTGTGCTGAGTATTTTACTCCTTCTGAATTGGAGTGTGTCTTGTGCGGCCTTGAGCCTTCGCTTCTGTTTTTTCAGGCTCCTGGCGGTGGCAACAAGGCTTTTACGGGCAGTCTGCTGCTCCGGGTGTCTGTCCGGCGTTATGTCGTCCGGGCCATTATCCTTGATAGGATTTGTTTGTTCGGTTTGATTATCCGGATTGCCGTTGTCCGGCAGCGGTTCGCCCTGCTCCAGCGCTGGGTCTGTGTGATCACCATTTCTATCGAGGCGGGATTTGGGGCGGCGCTTGCATTGCCGCTTTGACTGCTTTTCGAGGGAACAAGCCTTCGGTGCGTCCTTCCATTCCTTGTCGTCATCTTTTGGTGCGTCCACCATGTATACGTCATATGACAAGGTGGCTTTCCAGGGCCTAGTAGGCGCTGGTTCTTCATCATCTCCTTCATCGGCATCCGTACCGTCGATGTCTTCAGAGTCGAAGTCGAGCATGTCGGTTAAGTCGTCGACAGTGGCTACAAAGTGGGTGGTGGGTGGGCTTTGAATTTCTTCATCGTCCAAATCTCAACCTTGCTGGCCGTAGTCCGGCCAGGGCTCTCCTGATAAAGAGAGAGACTTCAGTGACTTCAGAATATCACCAAAAGGCGAGTGCTGAAAGATGTCCGCGGCAGTAAACTCCATGATCGGCACCCAATCGGATTCGATTCGCCGGGGCGCGGAGGGTTCGGAGTCCGGAAAGGAGTCCGGCTCCTTGGAGTCATGAGTCTCGCGGAGTGCGGGGCTGGTGTTCGACTCAATCGCCGTTGGGATCGCAGCCCCCGAGGCGGCGTCCAACCGCCCATCCTTGATCGGCGCAGTTGGCTCTGAATTAAGGATCGGAGCCGATGCAGGTGTGGCCTCCAGGGCACTGTTCGGCGGCAGAGCTAGATCATGCTTGTCGGGACAGTGCGGCGCGCTCGGCAGTGGCTCGAATCCGTCGAGGATCAAGTCCCCGCGGATGTCAGCCGTGTAGTTTAAAATTCCAAATCTGACCTGACGGCCAGGGGCGTAGCTTTCGATCTGCTTCAGGTGGCCAGGTGAATTGGCTGCGAAGCCGTCGAAGACGAAGATCTGTCCGGGGAGGAAGCTCTCACCCAGGACTGCATTGCCATCGATGATCGTAGGAGCCATCGAGCCTGATGGCGACGACACAGAGGAACTCTCAATGAAAGCACCAATGTCGGTGTCAAAACCGGTGGATCTTGGGTAGGGGTCCCGAACTGTGCGTCTAGGCTGGATGGTAACAGGAGGCAAGGGACACGAAGTTTTACCCAGGTTCGGGCCCTCTCAATGGAGGTAAAACCCTATGTCCTGCTTGATTAATATTGATGATATGGGTAGTACAAGAGTAGATCTACCACGGGATCGAGGAGGCTAAACCCTAGAAGCTAGCATATGGTATGAATGTTGATGTGTATGTTGTCCTACGGACTAAAACCCTCCGATTTATATAGACACCGGATAGGGTTAGGGTTACATGGAGTCGGTTACAATGGTAGGAGATCTAAATATCCGCATCGCCAAGCTTGCCTTCCACGCCAAGGAAAGTCCCTTCCGGACACGGGACAGAGTCTTCAATCTTGTATCTTCATAGTCCAGGAGTCCGGCTGAAGGTATAGTTCGGCCATCCGGACACCCCCTAATCCAGGACTCCCTCACTCCCCCTTTCTATCCTCGCGAGGACTTGGCGCTCTACGCCGACAGGTCCCAGTCCCCAGGAAGGCTTCAGCCATCGCTGGTATGCCAGGTCGTGATGCCGTGGTCAAGGCCAGGAGGTGAGCGGCCCGAGATCCGGTAAGAGCCCTCGAGTCGCGATGCTCAGGAGGTCCCCTTTAGAGCTCAAGTAGCCCTCGCTGGGCGAGAAAGGAAGGTAACGTCGCCGTGACAGAGCTGCACTGGGTGAGGGTTTTGCGCTGCGTTGGTTCAACTCTTGTAAGGGCGTGACTTACCTCTTGAGTTTGGTGTAGTTCCTCGATGAAGCGCCTGGCCCGAGCGGTGGCAGCTGAGGCGCTGCTAGGTTAGGTCCTCGCGAGCTTCTTCCCACTCCCCCGCACTTTCCTTAATGCTCCACGTCCTCAGGTCCTGGCCCTCGAGCGAGCTCAGCCGCCGCTGGTATGACAGGTCGCGATGCCGTGGGTCAAGGCCAGGGGGTGAGGGCTGGAGAGCCAGTAGGATCCCATGAGTCGCGATGCTTTAACGTGCAAGCGGTCCGTGCCGGAGAGAGGGAGAGACAGCTCGCGATGTCCCTAGCGTTGCTCTTGGAGTAGGTCATGCACACCAGTCATAAAGAGAAACAAGACCTGTTGTTACAGTTACCAGCCAACCTTTGGTCGCTCCGGGGGAGTGATTGGGGCACTGAGGGCCTAGTGAGGTGGCGCCTTGCGGGGCTGCCGCGGCCAGAGCTCGACCACTCAGATTTTTCAGTGTTGCAGGGACGAACCCGTGCGCAGATGCCATGCCAGAGCGAGCGGCTCTATAGGTAGGCGTCAATCGAGCAAGCGATTACGTCGGGTATGTTAAGCACGCAGGAGGAAATTCATTTTAAGTAGACGCGAGAAAAGCAAATGCCGCAGGGCCAGGCCCGAGCAGCTCGGGGATGATGCAGCCCGAGGGGCGCCCCTGACATGGTAAGTAAAGAGCATAAGCAAAATGGATACATGCCGCAGGGATGAACCCACGTGACCTGGGAATGATGCGGCCCTGTGGGCGCTCCTAGCTAAAAATGGAACTTAGAAAGATGTCACCTGGTGCCGTTGAAGATGGAGTGATGCTTAAGAAGCGGGCGATGCACGATGAAGACGTCGACCCTCACGAGCCCCCAGGCCCAGGAGCCTCGGGAGGCTCCGGGGGCACAGGTGGGTCTCCGAGAGCCATCTCCATCTCCACCAGGACAACACGATGCCTGACCTCGTGAGCCTCTAGAATGCTCCTCAGCAAGCGCTGATGAGGGGCGACCGCGTTCCGTAGGCCGAAAGGCATGCGAACGTAGCTGTGAGGTGGACCCTCGCAACGCCCCATGCGCAAAGGCTAGAGGCGCTCCTGAGACGCGGCTTGGTTGAGCCCTGGCACGTCGATGTAGACGCGCAGCCCACCATCCTCGCCTGGATGTGGGGCCATGGCGGGCAAGCGGCGGCTGCCGCGCATGACTCTAGACTCCTATAGCTCCGGAGTGTTGCTTGCGATGAACTCCTGAGGGTTTGGTCTTCCTTGCCTTGTACCTTCCTGAGGGAAACGTGCCTGGAAGCACCCCTCCAAGTGGTGCCCGAGCGCCTCCCTCGCGACCTTGGCAAAGTCGGTGGCTCTCCAAGAAAGCGCCCCCGAGCCCTGCTTGAGGAGGGCGCCAGGTGCGCCTTCCTATGCAAGAGAGGATGGTGCTCCCTGATTGGGCGCGGATCCTGATCCAACACCTCCGGAGGCGCCTGCCTCTTGATGGCTTGGGCCAGGCGAAGCCTTCTTCTTCTTGGGGGTCGTCTCGGGAAGTCTTCCGTTTTTGCGGTCCGGGTCTTCGATTGCTGTGGCTTGGAACATGCGCTCAAGTGAACACACTCCATCCCTTTCTTCACAAGGTACGGTGATGACTCCACCGCTTCCTTGCATCTTGAGGACATTGCATCCATGGTGAGTCACTGCCATGAACTTGGCCAGGGCTGGGTACCCGAGGATGGCATTGTATGGCAGACGGATGTGGGCAACGTCGAAGTCGATGAGCTTGGTGCGGTAGTTGTTGCGCTACCCGAAGGTGACTGGAAGGCGAACCTGCCCTCTCGGAACAGTGGAACCATCAGTGACTCCTGAGAAGGGCTTGGTTGGCTAAAGCTGATCGTACAACACTTGGACATTGTTGAATGTCTCGACGGACAGGACGTTGAGTCCCGCTCCGCCGTCAATGAGGGTCCTGGTGACCTGCACGTTGCTGATGACTGGGGAGCAAAGCATAGGTAGGACTCCGGCTGTTGCCGCGCACTTGAGCTGATCCGCTGAGCTGAATGTGATAGCGCACGCGGACCACCTGAGAGGGCGCGTGGCCTCAAGCTTGGGGAGGACTTCATTCACCTCGCGAGCAAACTGCTTGAAGATGCGCTGTGAGGCTGGGGCCTATGCGCCACCCAAGATGCAAGAGATTGTGCGCGGCTCCTGGAATCCCCCATCCCCCTCGTCCTGATGTTGGTCTTCGTTCCTCCTTGGCGGTTGCGGCAGAGGAGGAAGGCCTGCGTTGCTGCGCGGGCGATCCTCACGAGGCTGATCTCTCCAGCCTCCCTCGCGAGGCTGGTCCTGCCAGTGATCCTCGCGAGGTCGGTCACGCCACCCTTGGCGAGGGCCACGGTCTTCCCATCGTCCGCCACCTCTTCCTCCTCCTCGGCCATAGCCCCTATCGTTGCGCTCGGGGCATCGGCCGACACGTCCATCTCTCACGGCCCTGAGCTCTTGACATTCGTTGGTGTTGTGAGTGTGGAGGTCGTGGTACACGCAGTACCGGCTGCCCTTGGATGACTCGGGCTGATCTCTGCCTCGCTTGGTGTCTGGCTCCGCTGCAAGCACATCAACCCTCTTGCGCTTCACGTCCTTGGCCTTGGGCTTCTTCTCTTCTGGGTCGGCAACCGAGAGTCCGAGGAGGGAAAGGCGCCCTTCCTCAGCCCTGGCACACTTGGTTGCCAAGTTGAACAGCTCCAGGGATGTGCACATGTCTTCATGGATTGCTAGCTCATCCTTCATCTTGACGTCGCGTATGACATCGGAGAAGGCCGAGATGATGGCTTCTTCAGTCACCTTGGGGATCTTGAGGCGAGCGTTGTTGAAGCGCTGGATGTACTTCTGCAGGGTTTCCCCTTGCTGCTGCTGGATGCGGCGCAGATCGCTCACGGCCGGGGGCCGGTCGCGAGTGCCCTGGAAGTTGGCGATGAAGCGAGTGCGCATCTCTTCCCAGGAGGAGATTGTGCCAGGAGCCAGTTTCAGGAGCCAGGTGCGGGCCCCGTCCTTCAGTGCCATGGGAAACCAGTTCGCCATGACCCTTTCGTCTCCGTTGGCGGCTTCGATGCATAGCTCGTAGAGTTGCAGGAACTCCGCAGGGTCCGCCGTGCCATCGTAGCGAGGGGGCAGGTCAGGCTTGAACTTGCCTGGCCATGCGACGCCGCATAGCTCGAGGGTGAGGGCACGGCAGCCTTCTCTGGCCACCGGTGCCTTTTGCTGGTATTGGGCTTGCTCCTGGGGATTACCACGCACCGCCGCTTGGAGCAGCGCGGGGTCTTGGCGTGGAGGTGTAGGGACGCGATCTTGGCGCGCCGGCACCGGGAGCGCGCGAGCGCCTTCTTGGGGACGAGGGATCTCTTGGCGGCTCCTTTCTTGCTGCGCAGGCGCCGGACGCGGAGGGTCTCGTCCTGGGGCTGCACGCCTTGGAGCCAGGGCGCCTCCTTGGGGAGGAGGCGGTTGAGGCACCTCTTGATCCTCGCCTCCTGCGTGGACGGAGGGCGAGGCAGCGAGAGGGACGATAAGGGGGAGCCCCCTGCGGTGCTGACGAACTCGGTGATGCGGGCGAGCCAGTCTTCGTAGAGGTCGTCGACGGGGCGGTTGTGCAAGAGCTCTCTTGCCAGGAGCAGCACGGCGTGCGCATCCGTGGGGGCGTGACAGGCGTGGGACAATGAAGCGGCTGGAGTCAGCGACGGTGTGGCGGTGCGGCCTTCCCGCCGTACCGAAGGATGCTGGGACGAGGCCTGCTGCTCGTTCCCCACCGGGCCGGTGGCGGCGTTGGCGGCAGGCGAGGGGGAACGACTAGGGTGTCCACCGACGGGCGCCATCTGGGCGACGCAGGTGGTGAGAGCAGCCCGGCGCTCAGCGCGAGCCCGACGAGCGTCAGCCATGGACATGACAAAAGATCACACACGAACAACGGAAGAAAGATTCCGGCGCACACCTACCTGGCGCGCCAAATGTCGGATTTCGGGTTCCGGCAGACCCTTGAGGTTCGAACACTGGGGTGCGCGCGGAGATCTCTCCCCTACCGGTCTACGTCCAATCTCCTCGCGTGATCTAAAATGGAAACAAGGAACAACACAAAGGACACAAGGTTTATACTGGTTCGGGCCACCGTTGTGGTGTAATACACTACTCCAGTGTGTGGTGTGGTGGATTGCCTCAGGGGACTGATGATGAACAGTACAAGGGAAGAACAGCCTCGCGAGAGGTGTTCTTGAGCTGGTGCGATGAACTGCTAGGGTGAGTTTAGTCGCCTCTCTCTCTCTCTCTACTAGGGCTCTACCAGATTTCTAGATGTCTCGGGGTTTTTCTCGATGTCTTCTAGATGTCTCTACTCTGTGGTGGCTAGCTCTATTTATAGAGGCCCTGGGCCTCTCCCCAAATAATGAGCGGGAAGGGCGCCAACAATTGGCCATTTGGAAGGGGAACATCTAGTACAAGTTATCCTGACCAAAGGTGGTCTTCGGCTGCCAAAAGTATTGGTGATGACGTCGTCCTGGGCTCCACGGTGACCTCCGTCCTGTCGCTCTGCTGGTCTTGGTCTCATTGCACCGGAATGGCAACCTTTGCCTGATGCCTTGGCCTGTGCTTGCCCCCTTTGCACCAAAGGGGAAACAAGGACACTGCGCAGGCCGACGCCCGCCTGGTCTCGATCGTCATGGCTTGCGTCACGGGTTCCTCGCGAGGTACCTCTGCCTTGATCTCTCCGCCTCCTCGCAAGCCTGTCTGATGAGGCTGCCTCTGAGGAAGCTTCCGGTCGTCCGTCCCGCGAGGTTTGGCTCCTCGCGAGGGTCTTGAGCTTGAGCTGATGAAGATGGGCCACGCTGGGCCCCCACTTGAGCCACGCCGCAGGCAGGCAAGTCTGGGGACCCCCGTTCCCAAAACGCCGACATGCCTTACAAGTGGGATCGCAGTTAAAGAAACCGACTATCAGCAAGCCCCCACCTCGCCCGCTGCGCGATGGCTGAAGTTAGAGAAACGACAAGGTTGAAGAGATTGCTCTAGCACGGACTCCAAGAAATAATATGGTGTCAGATGGATGTCGTGGTGGTGGCGTGTGCCGTACTCCTGGACATGAATGCTTGTTCTGGCCCATGCCACCCTACTACTCCTACTACTTACTCCTACTATATAGTACTAGTATCGAGGATTCGAGGTGCTGGTTATGTACAGCGAACACATTAATATATGGCTACAGTAAAAACACCCGCCCGACGCGCGAAGCATGTGAAGCTAGTACAAATAGTGTACTACTATTGTTGATTGGCCTCATCCGATAACCTGTTGCAATGCACGTACAATTATGTATTCAGAAAATATTTTTTTTGCCTCGTCGTACCACTCACTCAGAGAAGCGACTCGAAAGCCATTCATAAATTTAGTAAGTTTATCACAGGCATATCATTTTATTACATACAATAGGTCATCAACCCACATCGACAACGAGGATACATTATAAATACTAAAGTTTTCACCACACAACAAATAACAAGCAATGAAATGAACTTCAACTCAACCATTCCTCGGCGTTGGAAACACTTGCTTTGAACCACAAGTGATTCTCTGGGACGGGCCATCGATTGTCGATCTGGAAACCAATGCAGGACTGATCATCCAGGCTGAAGCGGCCTACTATATCAGTACCATGGTAGGGAACCACCCAAATGTTCGAGGTATAGACACAGTTGCTTCTCATAAATGGTACTAGTAACGTTGTGTCAACAGCAGTTGGATCGCCTTTCACCATCATTGGATAGTTTTTTCCAAGGAAGAGCGAGTTTTCTCCAAGACTATCAATTCTGTAACAGGGAGAAGGAGTTGGCGCTAGCACACTAGTATCCATCCCAAATACCATGCAACGGCTGTTGGAATAGGTCCGGAGAGTGTGACCATGGGAGACTACACTTGCTTCCTTAGCAGTAACATCATCAATGGGCTGTATACACACAAGAAGAGGTGATCCATCAGAATTAGTTGCCAGGCGCCACAGAGTATATGGGCGCTGCTCGTCCTCATGCTCGTGATCATCACCATCGTCATCTCCCCCTTGGTTATAAATTTTTTCAAGTATAGGTGGTGGGATGTTCACAGGACCTTGGAAACACAAGAAGTAGGTTAATTAGTAAAGGGAAACTTGCTAACCCGCATGCATGTGGATGAAACAATTATAATTACAGTGGAGGACAAACGTACCGAAACTATGAGGATCCCATGCAAAAATGGTGCCACGAGTGGTGGTAGCAAACACAAGGCCCTCGTATTGAATTGCATCACAATACTCATCCATGTACAGAAACTGATTTTTGAGCAATATCCATCGAGTCAAACCACTAAGGACGGCAACAAGCTTGTCGAAGATAGCAACAACTTGATAGTTATTGTAATTCCAAGAGCGGTTGGGAACTCGAAAAATTGCTATCTTCCATAGAAGACAGTCACCATGATCGTATTTGAACGTGCGTACAATACCGGTGTGCTCAACCTCTAGGCAGTCTGCTGAGATTTTTGGAAGTGGAACCCGGTCACGAGTGTACACATTCACAAATTCCCACTCATAGTTGGACCCAATGTAAACAACCCAATCTCCATTTGTGCCCGCCCAAGCCTTGCCCTCAAGCGATAGCATCTTAACATCATATGTATCATTATCAAGCGGCATCAACTGGCACAGGGCGAGGCCTCCGTCGTGCCGGCGCCAGTCATCAGGGTCACGGCGAAGAAGATAGGGGAGATCAAACCACTCCTTGACTCTTGGGTTCTTTGTAATGATGTTATTAGTTGAGTCGAGAATGGGCTTGAACGAACCTGCCATGCTAGCCGAGGTGATGACGTCGCACAGATCAATGAGTTCCTCCACCACGTCATATTTCATATCGGGGCAAGAATAACGGGGTCGTTTCCGGCCTGTTCCCTCCAAGGAGAAGACGATCGAACAATGGCAGAAGAAAGGGTGAAGGGCTGAAGGAAAATGGAGGAGGGAGAGGAAGAGCGTGCGACAACAGTTCCAAATCAAGAGGGAAAGGCGAAGAGTCGGTGGACGGTTCCGAGTTTGCCACGGTTCACGAAGAGGCACCCCGGCCTACATGTCCGTTCGGAAATACTCCTACTACTCGCCTTCATCTCACTGATATGTTGGAACGGGACCGCATGTCAACGAAACATGGTGTGTAATTTCTCGTGCAAAATGCGATCTGGCCGCGTTGGCCCGAGGTGCTGCATTAGTTATCGACCTTTATTTTTTTAATGGCGTGCCAATCAGTTTTGAAGCACGACTAACTGGTACTGTACGTAGAGAAAATATAAACTACTCTACCACTACTCCACCTCCAGTACTAGTAGTATAAAAAAGATATATAGGCTGGAGCTTGAGCGCTTTCTTGCTAAGGGCTGCCCACTTGCTTCTCACACTACCACCCTCTCTCCAGATATAAAAAAGACGGCCCCTCTCTCCCTCCTCACCAGTGGTCACAAATCCGCCGGGGAAGAAAACGACGTGCAGCGTTGACGCACTCATCGTCGGCGAGCGAGGTCACGCACTGACGACAAGGCCGTCCTCTCAGACCTAGCGCCCACGCGGGATGGCCTCCGTCCCCAAGCTCGCTGCCGTAGTGTGTGCGGAGGATGACGACCACGAGCGAAGCCACTTCCCGCCGACCCTCAGGTATGCTACCTCTTTTCGAAGCATAACCTTGTTCTATTGCCCCATCTGCCACGTCGTTGCATGTGGATCTTTTTCCACTCCACCATCTTCCCAATTTGCTATCCTCTGCTCTGCTGGCCATGTAGACGAAAACCATAATTTGCACTATTAAAGGAAACCCTACTTCATGCGGACTAATCCATGTCTGGGTTGAATAAGGAAAGGAAGTGAGACTGTATTGTCCAAGAGAGTAGGCATCGAACCCGCATCTAGGTTGAAAAGGGGAAAATCAGTAGCTAAGGAACGAGTCTCGTGTCTCTTGGTTGAAGAAGGGTAGAAAGGCATGACAACACAATAGAGAATGACCAGGTCAATCGGTTTGTTGTCCTCGCATAGGAAAAAGGTGGCTAAAGAGAACAAAAATGGGACGTAATCCACATATGTTGCCTGGATATTTGTTGCTCTGGGCAACCATACCTCCCTCACCACACTGCGTCCGTGGAGGTACTGGTGCGCCCACAGTCCGAATGGGCCTCCCATGCTCTTATTGCCACTTTTTTGCTGTTAGTATAACGCCAGCAGTCAAGTCAAGCAATGCTACTGCTAAAGTGATGCCACATTTAACTAATGCCGCTCTCAGTCTAATGCCACCGATAAATTTAAGCAATGCCATTTAATGCCACTGGATTATTTCAGGGTTAGCTGTTGATTATGGATGTATTAAAGATTTTTCAGCTAAGGCTTTCTAATGCTGTTGCACAACCAGTATACCAACGATGAAACTTCTTACTACCTTCAGATTTTTGCACTGTTAATGCTTATAGATTACATACCTCACTTTCATGAGATAAGTTAATTCTTTTGTAGAGTGTCACCAAATGCCAAGGTGCTGATGTCATTTTATTTTGGTGAAACTGCACAGACAATTATGAAGACAAGAGGAAAGGTCAAGAGTGGGTACCTCCTCCTCTGGCTATTCTCTTGATTCGTTTGATCAAGTTTTTATGTTTGATCGATTATCAAGATTGGGATAGCAATTTTTAAGGCCCCCCCGAGTTCGAAATGATATTTACCTTGAAGGTACATGGTTTGCAATTTTTTATACTGTCATTAGTTAATAATGCCAGTTACCTTCAGACTTTTGTATTTGGTTTAATGCTCATGCACAACTAGTATACCAATGCTGAAACTTGTTACCTTTACATTTTGTATTGTTAATCCCTATAGAAACCTTCCAGTGCTAGAGCTTATTGAAATCTGTTTAGTAAACCATTGTACTGTACCCTGTAATAAACTAACTACCCTACTATTGCACTAGCCACTGGGTTAGTGTATATTTGTAGTATTCGAATGGTGTTGCATTAGCGTATGGACATAAATAAAGTGTGGCAAGCTTTCCCAGATATGTGCTCAAGAAAACTACTACCTGTTTTTCTAAATACTGGACGTTTGGGTACTTTAAATTGAACCGCGAAAACGTCTTATATTAAGGAACAAAGGGTGTAGATTTCACTCAAATTATCCCAGTAAAGCTAGTCACACCTTTGTTAAAATTAATGTTAATTATGTTATCGGAGGAGGTCTGTATGTTTGTCTCTAATGCCTGTCGACTACATACCTGACATCATGATGTAATGTTAAGTCATTTCCTTTTGTACAGTGTCACTGAATTGTCAAGGCGGTGATGGAATTTTATTTTAGTAGAACTGCACAAAATTTGCTTAAAAGAAGACGAAAGGTCAGGAATGGCTCAGTTTTTCAGAAAAAAACTATGTATGCCTTCCTGACATCAGCCGCTGTTGCTTTATTTATTCCTTGAAACAGGTGGTTAGAAACAGTCTTGCTACCTTTTCCCATTAAGAAATTGGAATGCTTATATTTGTGAGTCTATGCTTCAACTAGTGCCACTTTTAGAGTAATCACACGTTCAATATCTATGCAAACAGGGATGCTCGATTTTAGTGGAACTGCACAAAAAGTCCAACTGGTTCAACATTAGGAGCATGTTCTTTTTTCAAACCTTTATATCCAATTGGTGGCACTATGAGCTGTTCATTACGAAGGTACATGGTTTGCTACTATCTTGCTACTCTTTTTGTACTGTCATTAGATAGTAATACTAGTGGTTTGCATGGGAATTTATTGGTAGGGTGGACCTACATTGGAGGTGCAGGACATGATTCAATGATTGGATGCTCAATTTCGGTTGTATCGATTTCACCTCTTCTATCACTACGAAGATGGATATCCTTGGTCTGATGAAGAATAGGCGCTATATTTCTGCTCTGAACCAGCAAGTCAATTCAGTATGAAATTGTCCAGGGCAAAACATAACTGTATCAGATTGTCCAGTGCAGAACATGACAGATGCTAAGCGGAAGAGACATGTTTAAACCGAAAATACAAGGTGTGGTATATGTTTACTAGCTGCTTGATATTTGTGCAGACAGAGATGTCTGCCCATTGCTATTTGGCAAACAAACAAAGTGTCCGCAATTTTGGTTGAACTGCAAAGAGAATAGTATAGTCACTGCATGCAGTGCCATTTGAAAATAGACACAAAAAGATTGGATAGTCACTTCATGGACTGCAGAAAAGTAGTATTGTACTATTTATTGGCCAACACTAGGTGCTTCATTGCTTTGGTCTGATACAATGGGCATCATTTTTCCTAAGTTAAAGTTTGTATTCTGAAAATAGTCTCGTGGTGTGATCGAGAGAAGACCAAATCATATTGCAGTGGATGTTCCTCCATCATGTGTGGTTCATTCTCATGGTTCCAGCTATTGGTGAAACCACTTATGTTTGCAAGAGGAATTGTAGACTTCACAAACAAATTTGTCTTTCAGTCTGTACTGAATGTTGGCCAAGAGAAGCGTCCATGTTAGTAGGAAGAACAGATGTTTTTTTCTAGATATTTGCTTTTGGAGCTACATATTTGTATACGATCTGTGAATCATTGAGATGCATGTTGATCTTATGTATGGGAATCATACTAGTTAGTTTTAGTTGCGACGCAAGATCCGAAGTGGCTGATCTTTGCTTTTGAAGCTACATATTTGTATATGATCTATGAATCATTGAGATGCATTAACAGTTACTTATTTCTGTTCGCTCAGTGTTTACAAGTTACTGATTGATCACTAGCTAGCCTACAAATGTGCTCCTGGCAGTTTTATTTGCGACGCAAGATGCGAAGTGGCAGTTTTTTGAATAAAAATGCCTACCTCTGAAGAAACTGACAAGCTACACTATCGATACTAAATGGATAAAAATGCCTACCTCTGAAGAAACTGACAAGCTACACTATCGATCCTACACGGATAAATAGCGGATCACGCACGTACTACCTCCTTTCTTGTTTGCAGGGCTCAATTCAAGAAACGACCTACTCGATCCTACACGAATAAATAGCGGATCACGCACGTACTAGTACCTCCTTTCCGGTTTGCATGGCTTAATTCAAACCTCTCACCAACCAAGGTACTCCCTCCGTCTGGGTTTATTAGTCCCGTGAGCAAAGCAGCAAGACCAAGGCATGGCAATAATTAATGGCATGCAGAAGTTTAAGCCTAATTAGTTCTAGTGATTTAAGTGGCTGCATGCGTGCCCTTGGCTGTGACTCGTTGCATGCTTCTTCGCGTACTGCTTGCGAGCGATTCTGAGTGCCTGCATGCAGCTAGCCGTAATTAAGGCAGCTAACTGATGCGAAAAAAGATACGCTTTAATTGTTGCGGGCTTTTTAAATCCGTGGAATCATTATTGACAAGGAGGGAGATGATTCGAGTGCACTCGTTTGACCGCCATGCCGGCGTGCGACCCAGACGGGACGGGACGGCACAGTCATAATTTCAGTTTCTCTAGTTTTCCACGGCAAGCTAGCGCACTAAGCCATTATGCATTGAATTCCCATGACCGTCGCGCTACCTTCCGCCTATAAGTATTATTTCTCGGCCTTCTCCGGTGCCACCGTGACCCAACTCGCCATATCCTCATAAGCCCCCACCGGCCCGACGTCGCTCTCCACGTCCGCCATGCCCCCGCCCATCCGCGGTAGGCGACGCCGGAGGCGGTCACCGCCGGAACTAGTGTTCGGGTTTTCACCAGAAGGCAGACGGAGGGAGGAGGCATTCTTTCTGTCTTTAGATGGCAATGCGGAGATCGAGGAGTTGTTGGAGCGCGACCGCATGGCGGAGGAGCAGGAGTTGTTGGAGCGCGACCGCCTGACGGAGGAGCAGCGTATCGCCGATTTGCGCCGCCGGCGGGACATGGAGCAGCAGCGCACCGACGCTTTGAGTCGCGAGCAAAGCGCCAGCAACTGGGTCGACTATGTGGAGGTCGGCGCCCGGCAAATAGCCCTGGAGGCTGTCGGGCATGCACGCATTCGCGACGCTGATTTTTACTACCAGTTTGTCAAGTGGGTTTCCCGCTTGGAAGCCGAAGCTTCGGTGGACCACACTGGCATGAAAAGGGCCAACGCGCGCGAGCAATGCGCCCTATCGCACCTCTTGCAAGTCCGAGGCGAGGCGCACAACGCCGGTGCCGGTGTTTAGCGTGTACCACAGATGGCGGCCGGCATCATCTAGTTAGCTAAGAGTAAGTTAGTACTTGTACGCTACTAGAGTATTAGTGGGAGTAGACAGTTAACTTGGTTATGATGGTTGTCAACGTGGAAGTTCAGTACTCTATATGTGGATCAGACCTGTTACTTTGCTCTGAATGTTGAACTTTCCGTTTGAACGTATGGAATGGGCTGTTATTTTTTAAATGGGTTGTATTTGTCCTCCACGGGTTTAGAGGCTGACATGTGGGCCTAGCAAGTTGATGCGTACACAATCAGGAGATGATTGTACGTGGAGAGGATGACATCAGGGACCCGCCAAGGTCATGGCAGTACACAAGCAAGTGCCTCCTTATTTCAAGCCAATAAAAAATGGCTCCTCCTAGTGGATTTCTGACATCTGGGTCCCATGGAATTGTCAACGTAGTCAATAAACGAGAGAATTGCACAATGAGCGGCTGACACCAGGGACCCAGCAGCTCGCCCAGTTATTTTTGTTTTGGGTTAATTTGATAGATGCCACTCCAAATATGGTGTATCCAAGAAATGCCACTGCAATTTCCAAACTTTGAAAAATGCCATTTCATGCCATTTCTAGTGGCATTTTTCGAAGTCTGGAGTGGCATTTTTCAAAGTTTGCAAACTGCAGTGGCGTTTTTCAAAGTTTGCAAAAAATGCAGTGGCATTTTTCAAAGTTTGGAAATTGCAGTGGCATTTTTATGAATCGCCATAATTGGAGTGGCATTTATCAAATTTGTTTTTGAGACGGAAGCAAGGTGTCAACTGGGCTGTGCGGGACACTCTGGCCTGTCTAGACAACCTTTTCTTTTATGTTTACCACAGACCAGCCCAGTAGTTTTTTTCTTTCTAAAAATGGCTAGCCCAGTTTTTTTGTGATTTGTCAAGTAAGTCGCATTATCAGGCATGTTGGGTTGCAAATCTTTCAAGACGAGGAGAGCTTCATTCGGCTGGCCGAGAAAATGGCCTATCAGTAATGAGAAATGGGATGTACATTCTTAAAACACATCAAACCGGCAATTAGTGTCAAATATCTTTTTTCATTTCGAGATTTTAAATTGCATTTATTTTTATGCGTGGACAATTTATTGGATTTTATATTGATATACATTTATTTTTAAAATCAGTCTGAATGTGACTCGAAATTTCGGGATTAAAAACAATTCAGACCGCACCGACATATGCAAAATTTCGTATAATTTTTTAACCGTGGCCACAATATGGGCTGTAATGCTAACAAAAAGAATATGGGCTCCAAAAAAATCTGTAAGAATTAGCAAATGGCCTATAAATTATTTGAAATAATGGCAGATGGGCTGTATGCTGTTTTCCACAAATTTGAGGCTTTCCACAGATGGCATGTATACTGTTGGATGTCCATCCAACGGCCGTTGTGCTTCTTCAATCTCTGCTCTTCCTGCTCCAGCCGCTCAAACAAGCGCCGGCGGGACTGCCTGCTCCCTCCTCCCCGCGGCCGGCTATGCTGCCGAGCAGGCCTCATCGCCCCACCATACTCCCATCGCTGGCCTAGCCATCCCTCTACTCACCCACACCTGCTGTTATTCTCCAGCAACAGCAGATGAACCAGTAAACCCTCATACAGTCGTACTCCCCTCCGCGTGGGAAGCAAAAACAACTAGCGTGTCTTCCCTGCCTCCGTGTCGTTCCTTTCCAAGGCCTCGCCATCGTCCACCGCCCTGGTGCTCTCAGCGTGGCGTGGTCAATGTGGTCAACGACCGACATGCATCTAAACTGGACTGTACGTGGAGAGGCTGACAGCTGGGTCCACAGACGCACGCACGGAAATGCCTCCTTATTACGCGCAAAATAATGATTCCTCCACCTGACATCTGGGACCCACCAGCTATATCTTCGCACGCAAGGAAGTGCCTCCTTATTACGCACAAAAAAATGAATACTCCTCGTGCTAGCTGGGATCCAGTATAGTGGGCCTACTAAGTTGACGGGGATGAAGGGCTTTGTCAAGTTAGTCAATATGTATGATTCTAGCTCGACTGGCTGTACGATGTCCATCCAACGGCTGTAGTGCTTCTTCAACCTCTGGTCTTCTTGCTCCAGCCGCCCAAAGCAGCGCCGGTCGTGCCGCCTGCTCCTGCCTCCTGTGGCCGGCTGTGCTGCCGCGGAGGCCTCACCACCCCCATACTACTCCCACTGCTGGCTAGGCCATCCCTCCACTCCACTCACCCACACCCCCTGTTATTCTGCGGCGACGGCAGCGCAGCCGAACCAGTGAACCCTCGTACTCCTCTCCGCGTGGGCATCCACTGCCTAGTCTTCCCCGGATCCACGTCGTCCCCTTCCTAGGCCTCGCCATCGTCCACCACCGTGGTGTTCTCAGCGCGGCGTGGTCAATGTGGTCAACGACCGAATTCATCGGAAGAATACTGTACGTGGAGAGGCTGACAATTGGGTCCACGACAGCCGCAAGGAAGTGCCTCCTTATTACGCGGAAAATAATTATTCCTCCACCTGATAGCAGGGACCCACCGGACGCCCACCACTATTTCGCAAAAAAATATATTTGCCCTTGACTGCTGGGACCCACCCGACGGGCCACCGTATTTCGCGAAAAAACGTTCCCCCTGCTGTCAGCTCGGACCCACAGGAAGTGCCTCCTTATTACGCACAAAAAATGAATACCCCCTGCTAGCTGGGACCCACCTTGGTGGGAGGCTGACTTGTGGGCCTACTAAGTTGACGGGGACGGAGGGCTTTGTCAACTTAGTCAATATAAACGATTCTAGCTCCAGTGACCGTACGATGTCCATCCAACGGCCGTAGTGCTTCTTCAACCTCTGGTCTTCTTGCTCCAGCCGCCCAAAGCAACGCCGGTTGTGCCGCATGCTCCTGCCTCCCGTGGTCGGATGTGCTGCCGCGAAGGCCTCACCTCCCCCTACTATTCCCACCGCTGGCCAGGCCCTGCGGCGATGGCAGCCTCACACCGCAGCCGAACCAGTGAACCCTCGTACTCCTCTCCACGCGGGCTTCCGCTGCCGCGTCTTCCCCGGCTCTGTGTCGTCCCCTTCCTAGGCCTCACCGTCGTCCACCGCCCTGGTGCTCTCGGTGCGGCGTGGTCAACGTGGTCAAGGAACGACTTCCATCGGACGTGGACTATACGTGGAGAGGCTGACAGCTGGGTCCACGACCACAGCAAGGCAGTGCCTCCTTATTACGCGGAAAATAATGATTCCTCCACCTGACAGCTGGGACCCACCGGACGGGCCACTGTATTTCGCGAAAAAAATGTTTCCCCCTGATTGCTGGGACCCACCAGCTACATCTTCGCACGCAAGGAAGTGCATCCGTGCAAAAAAAAAACAATTCGCCCCCTGACTGCTGGGACGCACTAGCTACATCTTCGCATGGAAGGAAGTGCGTCCGGGCAAAAAAACACAATTCGCCCCCCTGACTGCTGGGACCCACCAGCTACATCTTCGCACACAAGGAAGTGCCTGACACTCGGGACCCACCTGGTCGAAGCGTACATAGCATTGTCATTCTGGCCGCGAACGTGTACGTACATATATACTGGTGGATGTAGAGGCGTGCATGTGTCGTAGTAGAGGCGCGTACGTGTCGTAGTAGAGGCGCACACGTAGCATGTACACGTACGTACAACGACCAGGGTGCAAGAAAGAAAATACGGCCACGTTTGTGTACATACGAGTGGGGTCTCGAACGCCTACTCGCGCATACGTACGGCCAGAGCTTGTGTACATGGCTGGGTCGAAACGGAGAAACAGCGTCGTCGTCGTGTTCATGGGGAGGCAACGGAATGCGTCGTGTTCATGGGGAGGGAAGGGAACGCATGGGAGCCAACCGGCTGGGTCGGAACGAAATGCGTGGTCATGTTCATCGGGAGGCCTTGGATGGAACAGGCGATGGAAACCAGGCCTGGCTTACCGCACAACGGAGGAAAATGGACCTCCTACGTTCAGAACGGGGTCCTGTTGATCGGGAGGGGTCTGGCGTACCGCAACACGGACGAAACAGACCTCCTACAGTCGAAACGGGGGTCCTGTTCATCGGGAGGGGTGTGGCGTACCGCAAAACAGAGGAAACGGACCTCCTACGATCGAAATGGGGGTCCTGTTGATCGGGAGGGGTGTGGCGTACCGCAAAACGGACAAAATGGACCTCATACGGTCGAAACGGGGGTCCTGTTCATTGGGAGGGGTGTGGCGTACCGCAAAACGGACGAAACGGACCTCCTACGGTCGAAACGGGGGTCCTGTTCATTGGGAGGGGTGTGGCGTACCGCAAAACGGGACTCCACGGGATATTGTTCATCTCCACCGTCGACCTCCTCCAGCCTCCACGGGCTACCGTCGACCTCCTCCAGCCTCCACGGGCTCCTGTTCATCCAGCCTCCACCGCGCGCTACTCCACCGGCTACTGTTCAACCACCCCTCCAAGGGCACCCCTCCATCGTCTACTGTTCATCCAGCCCTCCACAGCACGGGGTCCTGTTCAAACACCCCTCCACGGGCACCCCTCCACCGTCTATTGTTCATCCAGCCCTCCACCACACCACGGGGTCCTATTCATCCAGAGGCAATGCCACCGCTCACTGTTCATCCAACCACCCCTCGCAACACTCACTATTCATCCAATCGATCGGCTTCAGTTAGCAGTAGTAGCGAAGGAATCGCTCGATCGGGTTCAGTTAACAGCCATCGATCGATCGCTCGGGTTCAGTAACGCGTAGCCTGCAGTGCAATCGCTCGGGTTCAGTCAGAGCCCAATGCCTCGCTCGGGTTCAGTTAGAGCCAACGCCTCGCACACACGCGCGTACGTGTACGCGCATCGCTCAGCCTCCAACCTCCCACCGTAACCGGGAACTCCCCGAAATTTTCCTCGCCCTCGCTTCTACCATGATTTTTTCCGTCATGGACGGCCCAAAGAATGTCATGCAGCTGCGCCTCCGGCCCGCCCAGGACGAAAAGCCCATTTTCTGTCATGATTTTTTGTCATAGAAGTAGGAGCCCACCACATCTATGATGATACCGGGTTTTGTTACAATTATCGTATAGAAGTGTCATATGTATGACAAAAAAAAAATTCGTTCGGGCCAAAATGTCACGGATGTGTCTTTTTTTTGTAGTGCAATATATCCCCCTAGGAGCATGCGCGAAGTACTTTGTTTCGATAACTAATAAATTTTTGCAATAAGTATGTGAGTTCTTTATGAGTATTGTTGAGTCCATGGATTATACACACTCTCACCCTTCCACCATTGCTAGCCTCTCTAGTATCGCACAACTTTTGCCGGTACCATAAACCCACCATATACCTTCCTCAAAACAGCCACCATACCTACCTATTATGGCGTTTCCATAGCCATTCCGAGATATATTGCCATGCAACTTTCCACCGTTCCATTATTATGACACGCTTCATCATTGTCATATTGCTTGCATGATCATGTAGAGCCACCGTTCATAATTCTTCATACATGTCACTCATGCATCATTGCACATCCCGGTACACCACCGGAGGCATTCACATAGAGTCATATTTTGTTCTAAGTATTCAGTTGTAATTCTTGAGTTGTAAAGTAAATAAAGTGTGACGATCATCATTATTAGAGCATTGTCCCAGTGAGGAAAGGATGATGGAGACTATGATTCCCCCACAAGTCGGGATGAGACTCCGGACAAAAAAAAGAAAAAGAAAAAGAAAGGCCAAAAAAAGAAGTAGGCCGAAAAAACAAAAAAACAAAAAAGAGAGAAAAAGAGAGAAGGGGCAATGCTACTATCCTTTTACCACACTTGTGCTTCAAAGTAGCACCATGATCTTCATGATAGAGAGTCTCATATGTTATCACTTTCATATACTAGTGGGAATCTTTCATTATAGAACTTGGCTTGTATATTCCAATGATGGGCTTCCTCAAAATGCCCTAGATCTTCGTGAGCAAGCAAGTTGGATGCACACCCACTTAGTTTCTTTTTGAGCTTTTAGACACTTATAGCTCTAGTGCATCCGTTGCATGGCAATCCCTACTCACTCACATTGATATCTATTGATGGACATCTCCATAGCCCGTTGACACACCTAGTTGATGTGAGACTATCTTCTCCTTTTTGTCTTCTCCACAACCACCATTCTATTCCACCTATAGTGCTATGTCCATGGTTCACACTCATGTATTGTGTGAAGATTGAAAAAGTTTGAGAACATCAAAAGTATGAAACAATTGCTTGGCTTGTCATCGGGGTTGTGCATGATTTAAATATTCTGTGTGGTGAAGATAGAGCATAGCTAGACTATATGATTTTGTAGGGATAGCTTTCTTTGGCCATGTTATTTCGAGAAGACATGATTGATTTGTTAGTATGCTTGACGTATTATTGTTTTTATGTCAATATTAAAATTTTGTCTTGAATCTTATGGATCTGAATATTCTTGCCACAATAAAGAGAACTATAGGGATAAATATGTTAGGTAGCATTGCACATCAAAAATTCTGTTTTTATCATTTACCTACTCGAGGACGAGCAGGAATTAAGCTTGGGGATGCTTGATACGTCTCCAACGTATCTATACTTTTTGATTGTTCCATGCTATTATATTATCAACCTTGGGTGTTCTATATGCATTTATATGCTATTTTATATGATTTTTGGGACTAACCTATTAACCTAGATCCTAGTGCCAGTTTCTGTTTTTTCCTTGTTTTAGAGTATCGCAGAAAAGGAAAATCAAACGGAGTCCAATTGACATGAAACTTCACGGAACTTATTTTTGGAACGGAAGCAATCCAGGAGACTTGGAGTAGACGTCAGTGAAGCTTCGAGGGAGGCACGAGGCAGGGAGGCGCGCCCTACCCTCCTGGGTGCGGCCCCACCCTCGTGGGCCCCTCGTGGCTCCCCTGACTGACTTCCTTCGCCTATATATATCCATATATCCTAAAAACATCGGGGAGGAGAATAGATCGGGAGTTCCGCTGCCAGAAGCCTCCGTAGACCCATTCCGGCACCCTGCCGGAGGGGGGAATCCCTCTCCGGTGGCCATATTCATCATCCCGGTGCTCTCCATGACGAGGAGGGAGTAGTTCTCCCTTGGGGCTGAGGGTATGTACCAGTAGCTATGTGTTTGATCTCTCTCTCTCTCTCTCTCGTGTTCTTGAGGTGGTACGATCTTGATGTATCGCGAGCTTTGCTATTATAGTTGGATCTTATGATGTTTCTCCCACTCTACTCTCTTGTGATGAATTGAGTTTTCCCTTTGAAGTTATCTTATCGGATTGAGTCTTTAAGGATTTGAGAACACTTGATGTATGTCTTGCATGTTCTTATCTGTGGTCACAATGGGATATCACGTGATCCACTGGATGTATGTTTTGGTGATCAACTTGCGAGTTCCGTGACCTCGTGAACTTATGCGTAGGGGTTGGCACAAGTTTTCGTCTTGACTCTCCGATAAAAACTTTGGGGCACTCTTTGAAGTTCTTTGTGTTGGTTGAATAGATGAATCTGAGATTGTGTGATGCATATCGTATAATCATAACCACCGATACTTGAGGGGACATTGGAGTATCTAGGTGACATCAGGGTTTTGGTTGATTTGTGTCTTAAGGTGTTATTCTAGTATGAACTCTATGGTAGATTGAATGGAAAGAATATCTTGATGTTATTTTACTACAGACTCTTGAATAGATCGATCAAAAAGGATAACTTTGAGGTGGTTTCGTACCCTACAATAATCTCTTCGTTTATTCTCCGCTATTAGTGGCTTTGGAGTGACTCTTTGTTGCATGTTGAGGGATAGTTATATGATCCAATTATGTTATTATTGTTGAGATAACTTGCACTAGTGAAAGTATGAACCCTAGGCCTTGTTTCCTAGCATTGCAATACCGTTTGTGCTCACTTTTATCATTAGTTACCTTGTTGTTTTTATATTTTCAGATTACAAAAACCTTTATCTACCATCCATATACTACTTGTATCACCATCTCTTCGCCGAACTAGTGCACCTATACAATTTACCATTGTATTGGGTGTGTTGGGGACACAAGAGACTCTTTGTTATTTGGTTGCAGGGTTGTTTGAGAGAGACCATCTTCATCCTACGCCTCCCACGGATTGATAAACCTTAGGTCATCCACTTGAGGGAAATTTGCTACTGTCCTACAAACCTCTACACTTGGAGGCCCAACAACGTCTACAAGAAGAAGGTTGTGTAGTAGACATTATCTACCTCCACGGATTTCAGCATCGCGAAGAGCTTGGGAATTGTTTTCGTCATCCCTTGCATATTATAGTTCAACATGAAGCCTTTGTAGCTTGGTGCCCGTGACTGAATAACTCTTTCAATAACACTCTCAACTAGAAGATCAATTCCCAGCTGAGACAAGTGGTTATGATACCCAAACATTTTGAGTATGTGTTCACTGAAAGAACTGTTCTCCTCCATCTTGCATCCACAGAACTTGTTTGAGACTTATCTCTCAACCCAGGCATTAGCTTGAAATATCAATTTCAGCTCTTGGAACATCTCATATGCTCTGTGGTGCTCAAAATGCTTTTGGAGCCCTGTTTGTAAGCCATAAAGCGTGGCATACTGAACTATCAAGTAGTCATTAGTCCGTGTTTGCCAGGCGTTCACAACGTTTGATTAGAGGGAGCGGGTGGGTTACCTAGCGGTGCATCAAGGACATAATTCTTATGTGCAGCAATGAGGATAATGCTCAAGTTACGGACCCAGTCTGTGTAGTTAATACCATCATCTTTCAACTTAGCTTTCTCTAGGAACACATTAAAATTCAAGGGAACAGTAGCACGGGCCATTGATCTACAACATAGATATGAAAAAAACTATTTAATACTAAGTTCATGATAAATTTTAGTTCAAATAATCAAATTACTAATGAACTCCCACTTAAATCAACATCCCTCAAGTTGTCTAAGTGATACATGATCCAAGTCAACTAACCCATGTCCGATCATCACGTGAGATGGGGTAGTCTTCAATGGTGAACATCTCTATGTTGATCATATCTACTATATGACTCACATTCAACCTTTCGGTCTCCATTGTTCCGAGACCATGTCTGCATATGCTAGGCTTGTCAAGTTTAACCCAAGTATTCTACATGTGCAAAACTGGCTTACACCCATTGTATGTGAACATAGAGTCTATCACACCCGATCATCACAAGGTGCTTCGAAACGATGAACTTTAGCAACAGTGCATACTCAGGAAGAACACTTTTATCTTGAAATTAAGTGAAGGGATCATCTTATAATGCTATCGCCGTTCTAAGCAAAATAAGATGCATAAAGGATAAAGATCACATGGAATCAAAATATGTGACATGATATGGCCATCATCATCTTTTTCTTTTGATCTCCATCTCCAAAGCATCATCATGATCTCCATCGTCACCGGGACGACACCTTGATCTCCATCGTAGCGTCGGGGTCATCTCGCTAACTTTTGCTTCTACAACTATTGGTAATGCATAGTGATAAAGTAAAGCAATTACATGGAGCTTGTGGCTGGAGTAGGCCGAGCAGCAAAGGTTCTGGTGTGAATAGTGGTTCCGGTGACGACCGGTCAATCGGTTTTGACTGTACATCGCTCTTGTCGCGTTCGCGTTGCACCCCAGCACGCTGGACCCTCCACGTTGCTCACCTAATGGAACACACCTCGTCTTGTGTTTTCGCTCGCTTGTGGGACCGCAGTTGAGAGCAAACCAACGTCCCTTCACCTCCCCCACCTGCGTCATTTATACTACTACTCCCTCCGTTTTATGTGGAGTAAATAAAAACAGAGGGAGTATACTACGGATGAGGATCCCCTGATGTGGCCGAACCTGCAATTGAGTAACTGACATGCGGGGCCTAGCAAGCATGGGGCCCGCCGGTCAGTGACTGAAAGGCAAGATAAGGCAGGGACACTACTGCTCCCTCCTTCCATCTATACAGGTCCTAATGCGTTTTTCGAGGCTAACTTTGACCAAATGTTAGAGTACTAATATATGGCATGCAACTTACACAAAGCATACAGTCAAATTCGTATGTGAAAGGAGCTTCCAATGATATATTTTCACATTATACATCTCATGTACTATTAATCTTGTCAATAGTCAAAGGCGGTTTTGAAAAACGCATTAGGCCCTATATAAATGGAAGGAGGGAGTACTAGTACCATGAGCACTGCATACTCTACTGCAGATGTTGTCAGTACTCCACTAGTACTATTAGACAGGGAGCTTAAAAAGGTTACTATTGGAGTGGCTATACGTGGCGAAATCCTAGTAGGAAGAGCATGCGCGAGAACAAGCACATTCACGTGTTTGAAAACAAATTGGAAACCATCTCTGTTTCAATACAAATCTAGGAGTACGTACAAATATAACAATATTGATTGGGAGTTGTTGAATGTTGATACTTTTTTCTGTAAGTTTGATCAAAGTAGAGATACTTTGACTACACATAAAACTTATATATAAATAAGAAAGGATCGTAGGGAGTATATTGTACGTTAAAAAGCGAAACAAACATTGAATACCCTTTATATATGATTTGCTGATGCTATGATCAGTGGTTCAAAATTTTGAATCTGCCTTAGGTATCACACATGCACCCACTCATTCTCTCTCGGTTTCATCTCGGGGTCCGGAGATTGATTGAAATAGGACTAGGGTGGGTACAATACGTTAGTTTCGCTTATGAACACACAATATACTACCTCTGATCCCCACAGACACCCCCCCGTGGGTCATTTCTATCATAGAAACATACCAAACCTTTATCTCCTTGCATGACACGCAATTGATCTCTCAACATCAATCGATCTCGTCAAGATGTGTCGGGGCATGAAACGAATGGGATGTCAAAACTAAGACAGGAAGCGACACATAGTGGAGGCAAAGTGAAACTTTAAACAAAACTGTTTGTCTGTATGCATGTCGGACAAATTACAACATTGGAAATACAAGCATGGTCTAGGCCCACATGCAAATGATACTTGGCGGAATGTTCAAATGAGGCATGCGGGAGGATGGACTCGGCCGGAGGGCGGCACGATCGATGGAGAAGAGGGTTGGAGAGGAATGAGAAATAAGCAACGCCACATGATTATACTTGAATGGCTCAAATAAACAATAAGTTGTCTCATTTTCCCTTCCGTCTTGGTCACAGAGTAAGATACTCCCTCTATCTTTATTTACTATGCATATTAGGTTTGACTGAAGTCAAACTTCATAAAATTTGACCAAATTTATAGAAAAATATGAACATTTACAAGCAAGTCTATATGGTGTGAAAGTATATTCAATAATGAATCTAATGGTATTGATTTGTTATTGTATATGTTATTATTTTTGTCTACAAACTTTGTCAAAATTTACAAAGTTTGACTTTGAGCAAATCTAAAATGCAGAGTAAATAAAAACAGAGGGAGTACATAGGGACTAGTATAGTTACTACTGCCGGAACATGGTAAGTTGGACCCCTAAATGCGGGCACGGACCGGGCACACCTCAATTATTCCTTCAAAAAGTTGGACACCTACATTAGCACACCATATGGCTACTTAATCAAGTGTTACGCTTCACTAGTTGAAATAGAAAAGGGTGGTACCGTACCCAAAACTACCACACTTGGGGCTAGGGTAACAACTTGGTATTGTACCACATTTGAACCAGGGCACAAAAACCACCTGTTCTGTGCCTAATGCACAACGCGGAGCACTGACGCTCGAATTTGGCCAGGAAAACAGGGAAACTGACATGTGGGGCACACCTATCGGGACGACGTGGCACAGACTAGTCCAGTGGAGGAGCTGGCCCACAACCTCCTCGCCACCGGCAACCGTTCATGTGGGTCATGTGGGCCAGCAACGTGGCGTAGCTCCTGCACCGCCTCTAGACAGAGCGACCGCGGTGAGTGACACGCTCATCGTTGATGGACACGGTCGGCTTTAGTGTGCCGAGGGTGGCGTTAGCGCCGTGACACGACCAGCAGATCAACACCCGACTCGTCGAGGATGCACGGGGCGTCAAAGTGCGCACGCGTCGCGACGCGTCCGCGGAGTGTTGTATCGCGGCCAACAGCATCCCCAGGACCCGAGACCACGCCGGGCCGTCTTGCTTTTTCAATGACATGTGGGGATCGCATGTGAGCAAAGGGCATATCCAATGTTGCCACGACCGCATGCAGCTAACTACACTGGCACACCAAAAACCCTCGTCCCTCGCACCGTCGCGCGGTGCGTTCCCAACCGGCGCCAGCTGCATGCATTCATGTTGTCCGTCCGTATGCTGTCATTAAGAGGCTTGGTGCCCGAGAGACCAACTCCGGCGACTTAATGACGCACCCGGACGCTTGGCCTCACCGGAATGTGCTACTTAAAGTGGAAACGCCCAGCTAAACTCCACACCATAGCGCATCGTCCTGCTACCTGGCACCACATCTGCCATGATAGCGAGCACGAACGCTCTACGGGAGAGCTTGTGTTTGGGGATGAAGCTTGAGGTCACCGCCCTTGCTCAAAGTCGCCGCTCACGACGCAATAACGACATAGCCGGACGCGGACATGACCGCACAAGCGGTGGCCAGAATAGCTCCGTTCGTCTTTTGTTGTTGCAGGAGGCGCATGGAGGAGGATTAATGGGACACTTTGGTGTGAAGAAGACGGAGGACGTACTTGCTACACATTTCTTTTGGCCAAAGATGAGACCGGATGTTGAGCGTTTTGTTGCTCGCTGCACTACATGTCAAAATGCTAAGTCACGACTCAATCCTCATGGTTTATATATGCCTTTGCCTGTACCTAGTGTTCCTTGGGAGGATATATCTATGGACTTTGTTTTAGGTTTACCTTGAAGAAAGAAGGGGAGGGATAGCATATTTTTTGTCGTGGATAGATTCTCGAAAATGGCACACTTTATACCATGTCATAAAAGCGATGATGCTGTTCATGTTGCTGATTTGGTCTTTCGTGAAATTATTCGCTTGCATGGTGTGCCAAATACTATTGTTTTAGATCGTGATACAAATTTTTTAGCCACTTTTGGAGATGTTTATGGGCTAAGTTGGGGACAAAACTGCTTTTAGTACTACTTGTCACCCCCAAACTGATGGACAAATTGAAGTAGTCAATAGAACATTGTCTACTATGCTTAGGGCTGTTTTGAAGAATAATAAGAAAATGTGGGAAAAATGCTTGCCTCATACTGAATTTGCTTATAATCGTTCATTGCATTCTACTACTAAGATGTGCCCTCTTGAAATTGTGTATTGTTTCCTACCTCGTGCACCTATTGATTTGTTGCCTCTTCCATATTCGGAAAAGGTTAATTTTGATGCTAAACAACATGCTCAAAATGAATGAGTTAACTAAGGAAAACATTGAGCGTATGAATGCTAAATATAAACTTGCTGGAGATAAGGGTAGAAAACATGTTGTGTTTGCACCTGGAGATCTTGTCTGGTTACATTTGCGTAAGGATAGATTTCCCTATTTGCGCAAATCAAAGCTAATGCCATGTGCTCATGGTCCTTTTAAGGTGTTAGAGAAAATAAATGATAATGCATATAAACTTGAGCTACCTGCAGATTTTGGGGTTAGTCCCACTTTTAACATTGCATATTTGAAGCCTTATTTGGGTGAGGAAGATGAGCTTCCGTCGAAGACGACTTCATTTCAAGAAGGACAAGATGATGAGGACATCAATACCATTGTTACACCCATAGCCCCTGCTACTATACATACTGGACCAATTAGCAGATCCCGTGCACGCCAATTAAATTACTAGGTACTTTCGTTTCTTGGTAATGATTCCAATGTTCATGAGAATATGATGCTGCCTAAATTGGATACATTTGTTTTGCTTACAAATGAAGGGCCTAGCTTGGTGAAGGATGAACATTAGAGCAAGAACAAGCATGGAGATGATGGCATGCACATGGGAAACAAGAACGGAGTTTCAAGTGATGATTTTAGGACTTTGAAGCCACCGTAATCAGTGCATGAAGTCTTGGACGAAATATACGAGATGCTACTTCACAAATTTTGTCCAGAGGCTATTATAGGTGCCGTGTCACTTTATTATTGGGAGAGGCCCATGTAATTTTGAAATACATAAGTATAGGCTGTTTTTAGAGTCCGTATGGGTTGGTTTCGGACCCCTCCCCCAAGGGCCACGAAATCCACCCCCTCTTCCTCCATATATACAGCCCTTAGGGCGTCGTTTGAATTTGGGTTTTGTTTAGATTAAAAGTTCGCCATAGCTGCAACTTCACGTACTTCGTTTGTGTTCAATGACCAGACAAAGACGTCATAGAACCCCACCTTGATCAATAAAGCTTTCATCTTATATTCGCAATATCCAGATTGCAATCTTAGTTTTCTTGCTTGTTCTTCCTTTGCTTGCAGGAAATAGACCCTCATGGTCAGGTTGATCGTGCTCCGGCGTGGTCAATAACCCCTCGGAAGATGGTATTGCAATTGCTCTGGCGCGGCGTCTCGCACGTTCGTAGTCGGATCGTCAAGGTCGACTCCCATAGAAAATGATAGCTATCTCATCGAAACATCGGGAAACCCTCGCCTCTATCAAGTGGTATTAGATTTCTAGGTTGCTCGGTGAGATTTTACAGTTTTTCATAGTTTAGATTGAGTCTGTTCTTCATACCTACAGTCCACCAAAAAGCCAAAAAAATTAGGGTTAGTTCATCATATCCGAACCAATCTGAGCCTTTGCATAATCTTTTTAGGGTTTTTGCTTTGTTGAATTTGCGCTTGCATCGTCTAGTTGCCGGTCCTTTAGAGTTTCGAGTTCTGTCACAATTTGCAACGCCGGCCGCCACACCATCTTCATCGCTGCTGCCATATACCACCACCGCTGCCATATCCTACCACTGTTGCCATATATCACTACCGTTGCCATATCCTACCACCGCTACCATATACCACCAACGCTGCCATATACCACCACTGCTGCCATATCTTGTCATCATATATCCACCACTAATCCGAGTTATTTTCATATTAGGTTTGTTTTCGAGATCCTTCTATTTTTCGTGTTTCCTTGCCTGAGTAGGTTTCAAAAAAAAGTCTGGAGACTCCTGGGCAGTTTTTTGGCCAAAATTTCGGCAGGCGAAAATATTTTTCCCTATCCCCTTTTTAGGATTTTCTGAGTCTTTTGAGACACTCTCCATAATGATGATTTTTTTCTCACATTTTTTCATCATCGCTGCCCTAATTTTTTAAAAAAATTGTCAAAAAAATTTCATGCCTATCCTGTTAGTTTGACATGGGAAGAGTTTTGAGACACTCGCCATTATATTGATTTTTGGCAAAAAAAAGAGGAGTGCAAAAAAAAGAGCGATTTTTTTTCCAGAGTGGGCTTTTCCCTTGTTTCTATGCTGCGCCGTGATTTAGTTAGTTTTCTAGGCTCGCGTCTCTAGTATGGTCTAGCCTAGGACCAGCACAGTATCGTCATTGAGCGTTTATCGAACTTTGCATCTCTGAATTGATTATTTCCAACCCTTTTGGCTACCATATTTTAAGCCTTCCCAGCTCCACCTACATCTACGTCATGCGTTTGGCTCTCCCTGGTAATCTCTCTATCCAAGCTTTGAGATTTTTGACTACAATGGTTGCCAATCATCGCCTGCTGCTTGGTAAGAACTAGTAAAGAATTTGAGATTCGCTTGACGGATTTGTGACTTTCCACAACACCACAGCCACTTCCTTGTAGTCTATAGGATCATATTCTTGTGTTTTTCTCTTGCTGCTAACCATGGCAGGATCACAAGCCGACGAGACTAACTAGGAGAACATGACGAACAAAGAATTGCATGATAAGTTTTAGCAAATGATGAGTGGACAGGTGGAAGATGTGCTAAACAGATTTGAAGAGGCCATGGAGAAGATAGATGGCATTGAGAAGGTGTTCGAAACAAAGCTTGATAAAAAGTTTAATGAATTGCTCGCGTGTCTTCCACAACCACCGCCCGCTGCACCTGTCGCACCTCTACAGCAAAAACAACAACATTGCCTTCCAAATCAAGTGGGACGAGCACTGTGTGTTCCCCTTGAGCCTGGTCAAAATTTCGGTGCCGCTATATCGACTATTGATGCTTCTGTAGCTCCTGCTGCTACTGCAGAGGTGGAGGACCATTACAAGGATGAGGTTGATCAAAATCAAAACTACATGCAACCACCAGCACCACCACCACCACCAGGTCGTCCTCATGCATATCATTGCAATGGTAGGGCTGCACCACCACGTGAGGTACGAGATCATGACGATCTTCCTAAACTAAAATTGAATATTCCACCATTTGAGGGTAGATATGTTCCTGATATATATCTTACATGGGAGTTACAAACTAAACAATGTTTTACATGTTTACAATATCCTGAGGAGAGACGTGTTCCTGCTGTTGTTTGTGCTTTCACTAGTTTTGCATGTCTTTGGTGGTCTGAACATTGTAGATTATATCCTATTCTAGCTACTTGGGCTGCTTTGAAAACTACTATGCATACTCGTTGGGTTCCACCATATTATCAATGCGAATTACTTCAACAATTGCAGCATTTAAGACAAGGAAAATTTTTCTGTAGAAGAATATTGTCAGGAATTACAAACTTGAATGATTAGATGTGGCATTGTTGAGGATAATGAAGCTATGCTTGCACATTTTATGGGTGGATTAAATAAAGAGATTCAGACCATTCTAGAGTATAAGGAGTATAATAATATCACTCGTTTATTCCATCTTGCTTGCAAAGCTAAACGTGAAGTGCAGGATCGACAAGAATTGGCTCGAACTAACTTTTCTGTAGGTCGACCTTCGTCATGGACACCACGTGCGTCCTCTAATCCCACATGTCCTACTACAACACCACTGACTTCAGCTGCCAATTCCAACCGAGATACAAGAAAACATGCACCACCACCACCATCTTCCAGGAGTACACCTTCCGGTTCCGCGAAGAGCTCTTCTTCATCCATGGAATCAACAGGCAAACACATGATATTATTTGCCATCGTTGCAAGGGTGGAGGTCATTATGCGAGAGAATGCCCATCTAAGCGTGTGATGATTGCTACTGAGGATGGTGGGTATGAGTCTGCTAGTGACTATTATGAGGAGACTTTGGCTCTTATTACAAGTGAAAAACATGATGGAGATGATTCTGAGCATGAGACGCAATACATGACTCCTGAAGACGCAGACAAGTATGAATGTTTAGTTTCTCGTCGTGTTTTGAGTGTGCAGGTCACACAAGATGAGCAAAATCATAGGCATGATTTGTTCCATACAAAGGGAATTGTGAATGAACGTTCTGTTCGCGCCATCATAGATGGAGGGAGCTACAAAAACTTTGCTAGCATGGAGATGGTGGAGAAGCTATCTCTCACCACAAGACCACATCCACATCCTTACTACATCCAATGGTTCAACAACAGCGGCAAGGTGAAGGTAACACGTACTGTTCGTGTGCATTTTAGTATCTCTACATATGCTGATTATGTTGATTGTGATGTGGTACCTATGCAAGCATGTTCCTTATTACTTGGTAGACCATGGAAATTTGATAAAAATTATGTACACCATGGTCGAAACAATCAGTATACTCTTGTTCATAAGGATAAAAATATTACTTTGCTTCCTATGACTCCCGACTCCATTTTGAAAGATGATATTAATAGAGCTAATAAAGCAAAACAGGAGAAAAATAAGAGTGAAAATCAGATTGTGGCAAAAGAATTTGAGCAACAAATGAAGCCTAATAATAAATCATGTAGTGTTGCTTCTGAAATTAAATTGAAAAGTGAATGTTTACTTGCCACCCAATTTGATATTGATGATATAGATTTCAGCAAATCTGTTTGCTATGCTTTTGTGTGCAAAGAGGCATTATTTTATTTCGTGGATGTACCTTGCTCTTTGCCTGGCAAACATGGACTGATGACTACTTGATAGTTTAGTATTCCATGCTTTACGTCTTAGAACCAGGGCTCCAAAAGCATTTTGAGCACCACAGAGCATATGAGATGTTCCAAGAGCTAAAATTGATATTTCAAGATAATGCCTGGGTTGAGAGATATGAAGTCTCCAACAAGTTCTATCGCTGTAAGATGGAGGAGAACAGTTTTGTCAGTGAACACATACTCAAAATGTTTGGGTATCATAACCACTTGTCTCAGCTGGGAATTGATCTACTAGTTGAGAGTGTTATTGAAAGAGTTCTTCAGTCACTGCCACCAAGCTATAAAGGCTTCGTGATGAACTATAATGTGCAAGGGATGACAAAAAACGATTCCCGAGCTCTTTGCGATGCTGAAATCGGCAGAGGTAGAAATCATGAAGGAGCATCAAGTGAGGATGGTTAACAAGACCACTAGTTTCAAGAAAAAGGGAAAGGGAAAGAAAGGGAACTTCAAGAAGAACGACAAGCAAGTAGCCTCTCCCGTGAAGAAACCCAAAGCTGGACCCAAGCCTGAACCTGAGTGCTTCTAATGCAAGTGAAATGGTCACTAGAAGCGGAACTGCCCCAAATAATTGGCAGATAAAAATGATGACAAAGTGAACAAAGGTATATTTGATATACATGTTATTGATGTGTACCTTACTAATGCTCGTAGTAGCGCCCGGGTATTTGATACTGGTTCGGTTGCTCATATTTATAACTGGAAACAAGAGCTATGGAATAAATGAAGATTGGCTAAGGATGAGGGGACGATGCGCGTCAGGAATGGTTCCAAGGTCGATGTGATCGCTGTCGACACACTACCTCTACATCTACCTTCGGGATTAGTTTTAGACCTCAATAATTGTTATTTGGTGCCAGCGTTGAGCATGAACATTATATCTGGATCTTTTTTATTGCGAGATGGTTATTCATTTAAGTCAGAGAATAATGGTTCTTCTAGAGTAATATCTTTTATGGTCATGCACCCTTGATGAATGGCCTATTCCTGTTGAATCTCGACCTAGTGATACACATATTCATAATACTGATGCCAAAAGATGCAAAGTTGATAATGATTGTGCAACATACTTGTGGCACTGTTGTTTAGGTCATATTGGTGTAAAGCGCATGAAGAAACTCCATGAATATATTTGATATACATGTTATTGATGTGTACCTTACTAATGCTCGTAGTAGCGCCCGGGTATTTGATATTGGTTTGGTTGCTCATATTTATAACTCGAAACAAGAGCTATGGAATAAACGAAAATTGGCTAAGGACGAGGGGACGATGCGCGTCAGGAATGGTTCCAAGGTCGATGTGATCGCCGTCGACACACTACCTCTACATCTACCTTCGGGATTAGTTTTAGACCTCAATAATTGTTATTTGGTGCCAGCATTGAGCATGAACATGATATCTGGATCTTGTTTATTGCGAGATGGTTATTCATTTAAGTCAGAGAATAATGGTTGTTCTAGAGTAATATCTTTTATGGTCATGCACCCTTGATGAATGGCCTATTCCTGTTGAATCTCGACCTAGTGATACACATATTCATAATACTGATGCCAAAAGATGCAAAGTTGATAATGATTGTGGAACATACTTGTGGCACTGTCATTTTGGTCATATTAGTGTAAAGCGCATGAAGAAACTCCATGATGAGGACATCAATACCATTGTTACACCCACAACTCCTGCTGCTATACATATTGGACCAATCACTAGAGCTCGCACACGCCAATTGAATTACCAGGTACTTTCATTTCTTAGTAATGATTCTAACGTTCATGAGAATATGATGCTGCCTAAATTGGATACATTTGTTCTGCTTACAAATGAAGGTCCTAGCTTGGACAACAAAGATGAACCTTGGAGCAAGTTCAAGCATGGAGATGATGGCATGCACAAGGGGAACAAGAATGGAGTTACAAGTGATGATGCTAGGACTTTGAAGCCACCATAATGAGTGCATGAAGCCTTGGACGAAATATACAACATGCCACTTCATAAATTTCGTCCAGAGGCTATTCTAGGTGCCGCGTCACCTTATTTTTGGGCCAGGCCCATGTAATTTCGAAATACTTGATTATAGGCTGTTTTTAGAGTCCGTATGTGTGGGGAATCAAGAGTTAGGGTTGGTTTCGGACCCCTCCTCCAAGTGCCACGAAATTCCCCCTCTATCCTCCATATATACAGCCCTTAGGGCATCATTTATACTTTGGGTTTTGTTTAGATTAGAAGTTCGCCATAGCTTCAACTTCGCGTACTTCGTTTGTGTCCACCGACCAGACCAAGACGTCACAGAACCCCACCTTCATTAATAAAGCTTTCCTCTTTTATTCGCAATATCTAGATTGTAATCTCAGTTTCTTGCTTGTTCTTTGTTTGCTCATGGGAAATAGACCCTCGTGGTCAGGTTGATCATGCTCCGGCGTGGTCAATAACCCCTCGGAAGTTGGTTTAGCGATTGCTAAGGCGCGACGTCTTCGCACGTTCGTAGTCGGATCATCAAAGTCGACTTCCACAAAAAATGATAGCTATCTCATTGAAACATCGGGACACCTTTGCCTCTATCAAGTGGTATCAGATTTCCAGGTTGCTCGGCGAGATTTTACAGTTTTTCGTAGTTTAGATAGAGTCTGTTCTTCATACCAACAGTCCACGAAAAAGCCAAAAAAATTAGGGTTAGTTCATCATATCCGAACCAATCTGAGTCTTTGCATAATCTTTTTAGGGTTTTGCATTGTTGAATTTGTGGTTGCATCGCCGTGTCTAGTTGCTGGTCTTTGTGTCTAGTCCTTTAGAGTTTCGAGTTCTCTTCACAAGTTGTCACACCGCCGCCGCACCATCATCATCTCCGCTGCCATACACCACCATCGTCATCGCCGTTGCCATATACCACATATCCACCGCCATCACGATAATTCGAGTCCACCTCCATCACAGATTCGCCACCAGTCCGTGTTCCACCACCCTACATATATCCGCCACCAGTCCGAGTTTTCACCAGTTTCATCTCCGCCACCAGTCCGAGTCCAATATTTGTGTCTTTGTGTTTGATTTCCAGATCATGCCATACTCCGAGTCTTGACAGATTAGGACTCCCCAATTTCCATGCCACCCGCAATAGAAAAGTGTTTCTAGTTTCAAAAAAAAATTAAGTCTGGAAAATTCTGGCTAGGTAATTTTTAGACCATTTGTAGACTTCTTCAAAAAAAATTTGTTGTGGATCAAACATAAAAGAGAGGAAAAAAGTGCAAAAAAGTGAAAAAGGAGAAAAAAATTCAGAGTGTGCTCCTGCCTTGTTTACGTGCAGCGCTGTGCTTTTGTTAGTGTTCTAGGCTCGCGTCTCTAGCACGGTCTAGCCTAGGACCAGCACAGTACCGTCGTTGAGCATTTATTCAATTTTGCATCTCTTTATTGATTATTGCTGACCCTTTTTTCTGCCATATTATAAGCGTTCCCAGCTCCACAACGTCTACGTCATGCGTTTGACTCTCCCTGGTAATCTCTCTATCCAAGCTTTGAGAGTTTTGACTACAACGGTTGCCGATCACCATCCGCCGCTTGGTAAGAACTGATAAGAATTTGAGATCTGCTTGACGGATTTGTGACACACTGCCACTTTCTAGTAGTCTGTAGGATCATATTCTTGTGTGTTTATATTGCTGTAACCATGGTAGGACCACAAGCCGACGAGATTGATTGGGAGAACATGACGAATAAGGAGCTTCATGATAAATTTCAGCAAATGTTGAGTCAACAGGTAGAAGACGTCATGACCACCTTCGAAAAGGCACTAGAGAGGATTGATGACATTGAGAAGACAATTGACACCAAGTTGGACGCCAAGTTCGATGAAGTACTCGCGCGTCTTCCACAACCACCGCCCGCTGCACCTGTCGCACCTCTACATCAACAACAACACCACCAACAACATCGCCTTCCAAATCAAGTGGGACGAGCATTGCGCGTTGCCCTTGAGCTTGGTCAAAATTTTGGTGCCGATGTACCTACTGTTGATGCTTCTGTAGCTCCTGCTGCTACTCCAGAGGTGGAGGACCATTACGAGGATGAGGTTGATCAATATCAGAACTACATGCAACCACTAGCACCACCGCCACCAGGTCGTCCTCATGCATATCATCACAACGGTAGGGCTACTCCACCACCTGAGGTACGAGATCATGACCATCTTCCTAAACTGAAATTGAATATTCCACCATTTGAGGGTAGATGTGTTCCTGATATATATCTTACTTGGGAGTTAGAAACTGAACAACGTTTTAAATGTTTACAATATCCCGAGGAGAGACGTGTTCCTGCTGCTGTTTGTCCTTTCACTAGTTTTGCATGTGTTTGGTGGTCTGAACATTGTAGATTATATCCTATTCCGGCTACTTGGGCTGCTTTGAAAAATGCTATGCGTACTCGCTGGGTTCCACCATATTATCAACGTGAATTGCTTCAAAAATTGCAGCGTTTGAGACAAGGAAAAAATTCTATAGAAGAAAATTATCAGGAATTACAAACTGGTATGATTAGATGTGGTATTGTTGAGGATAATGAAGCTATGCTTGCACGTTTTATGGGTGGATTAAATAAAGAGATTCAGACCATTCTAGAGTATAATGAATATAATAATAGCACTCATTTATTCCATCTTGCTTGCAAAGCTGAACGTGAAGTGCACGATCGACACGCATTGGCGCGAACTAACTTTTCTGCTGGTCGACCTTCATCATGGACACCGTGTGCATCCTCGACTTCCACATGTTCTGCTGCATGGCGCCTCCGTCAGCTGCCACCGCCAACCATGATACAAGAAAGTAGGCACAACCACCACTATCTGCCAAGAGCACACCTTCGGGGCCTGCACAGAGCTCTTCTTCATCCATGACATCAACATGGCAAACACATGATATTATTTGTCGTTGTTGCAAGGGTGGAGGTCATTATGCGAGAGAATTCCCATCTAAGCGTGTGATGATTGTTACTGAGGATGGTAGGTATGAGTCCGCTAGTGACTATGATGAGGAGACTTTGGCTCTTATTACAAGTGAAGAACACGGTGGAGATGATTCTGATCATGAGACACAATATATGGCTTCTAAAGATGCTGGCAGGTATGAATGTCTAGTTGCTCAACGTGTTTTGAGTGTGTAGGTTACACAAGCTGAGCAAAATCAGAGGCATAATTTGTTCCACACAAAGGGAGTTGTGAAGGAACATTCTGTTCGCGTCATCATAGATGGAGGGAGCTGCAATAACTTGGCTAGCATGGAGATGGTGGAGAAGCTATCTCTCACCACAAGACCACATCCACATCCTTACTACATCCAATGGTTCAACAACAACGGCAAGGTTAAGGTAACACGTATTGTTCGTGTGCATTTTAGTATCTCTACATATGTTGATTATGTTGATTGGGATGTGGTACCTATGCAAGCATGTTCCTTATTACTTGGTAGACCATGGCAATTTGATAAAAACTCTATACACCATGGTAGAAACAATTAGTATACTCTTGTTCATAAGGACAAAAATATTACTTTGCTTCTTATGACTCCTAATTCCATTTTGAAAGATGGCATTAATAGAGCTAATAAAGCAAAATAGGAGAAAAAAAGAGTGAAAATCAGATTGTGGAAAAAGAATTTGAGCAACAAATGAAGCCTAATAATAAACCATCTAGTGTTGCTTCTGAAATTAAATTGAAAAGTGCATGTTTACTTGCCACCAAATCTGATATTGATGATCTAGATTTCAGAAAATTTGTTTGCTATGCTTTTGTGTGCAAAGAGGCGTTATTTTCTTTCGAGGATGTACCTTCCTCTTTGCCTCCTACTGTCACTAACTTTTTGCAGGAGTTCGCTGATGTCTTTCCACAAGACGTGCCACCGGGATTACCACCTATTCGAGGGATTGAGCATCAGATTGACTTAATTCCGGTGCTTCGTTGCCTAACCATGTGCCATACTGTACCAATCCAGAGGAGACGAAGGAGATTATGAGTCAAGTACGGGAGTTGCTCGACAAAGGTTATATACGTGAATCTCTTAGTCCTTGTGCTATTCCTATTATACTAGTGCCAAAAAAGGATGGTACGTCACGTATGTGTGTTGATTGTAGAGGCATTAATAATATTACAATTCGTTATCGTCATCCTATTCCTAGGCTTGATGACATGCTTGATGAATTGAGTGGCTCTACAATATTCTCCAAAGTTGATTTGCGTAGTGGATACCATCAAATTCGTATGAAATTGGGAGATGAATGGAAAACAACATTTAAAACTAAGTTTGGATCATTTGAGTGGTTAGTCATGCCTTTTGGGTTAACTAATGCACTAGTACTTTCATGAGATTAATGGACAAAGTTTTACGTGCTTTCATTCGATGATTTGTGGTAGTCTATTTTGATGATATACTAATTTATAGAAGACCTTTGGAGGAATATTTCGAACATTTATGTGTTGTTTTTATTGCTCTATGTGATGCACGTTTGTTTGGTAACCTTGGGAAGTGCACCTTTTGCACCGACCGAGTATCTTTTCTTGGATATGTTGTTACTCCACAAGGAATTGAAGTTGATAAAACCAAGATTGAAGCTATTGAGAGTTGGCCGCAGCCCAAAATGGGCACACAAGTGAGGAGTTTTCTTGGCCTTGCTGGATTCTATAGGCGTTTTGTGGGAGGTATCAGCACCATTGCTGCACCTCTCAATGAGCTTACAAAGAAGGATGTGCCTTTTGTTTGGGGTACCGCACAGGAAGAAGCCTTCACGGTATTGAAAGATAAGTTGACACATGCTCCTTTACCCCAACTTCCTGATTTTAATAAGACTTTTGAGCTTGAATGTGATGCTAGTGGAATTGGATTAGGAGGTGTGTTATTACAAGATGGCAAACCTGTTGCATACTTTTCTGAAAAATTGAGTGGGCCTAGTCTAAATTATTCTAATTATGATAAAGAATTATATGCTCTTGTTCGGACTTTAGAAACATGGCAACATTATTTATGGCCCAAAGAATTTGTTATACATTCTGATCATGAATCTTTGAAACATATTAAAAGTCAAGCTAAACTGAATCGTAGACATGCTAAATGGGTTGAATTCATTGAGACTTTCCCTTATGTCATTAAACACAAGAAGGGTAAAGAAAATGTAATTGCTGATGCATTGTCTCGTCGCTATACTATGCTTTCACAACTTGACTTCAAAATATTTGGTTTGGAGACGATCAAAGATCAATATGTGCATGTGATATGTCTCCATCGTATCTACTTTTCCAAACACTTTTGCCCTTGTTTTGGACTCTAACTTGCATGATTTGAATGGAACTAACCCGGACTGACGCTGTTTTCAGCAGAATTACCATGGTGTTATTTATGTGCAGAAACAAAAGTTCTCGAAATGACCTGAAACTTCACGGAACATCTTTTCAGAAATAATAAAAAATCCTTGCAAAAGATGAATACTAGGGGGACCACCACCTGTCCACGAGGGTGGGGGACGCGCCTGCCCCCTAGGACGCGCCCCCTACCTCGTGGGCCCCCTGGAGCTCCTCTGACCTCAACCCCAACTCTATATATTTGCTTTTAGGGATAAAAAAATCAAGGAGAAAGATTCATCGCATTTTACGATACGGAGCCGCCGCCAAGCCCTAAAACCTCTCGGGAGGGCTGATCTGGAGTCCGTTTGGGGCTCCGAAGAAGGGAATCCGTCGCCATCGTCATCATCAACCATCCTCCATCACCAATTTCATGATGCTCACCGCCGTGTGTGAGTAATTCCATCGTAGGCTTGCTAGACGGTGATGGGCTGGATGAGATCTATCATGTAATAGAGTTAGTTTTGTTAGGGTTTGATCCCTAGTATCCATTATGTTCTGAGATTGATGTTAGTATGACTTTGCTATGCTTAATGCTTGTCACTAGGGCCCGAGTGCCATGATTTCAGATCTGAACCTATTATGTTTTCATCAATATATGAGAGTTCTTGATCCTATCTTGCAAGTCTATAGTCACCTAATATGTGTTATGATCCGTTAACCCCGAAGTGACAATAATCGGGATACTTACCGGTGATGACCGTAGTTTGAGGAGTTCATGTATTCATTATGTATTAATGATTTGTTCCGGTACTCTACTTCAAGGAGGCCTTAATATCCCTTAGTTTCTGCTAGGACCCCGCTGCCACGGGAGGGTAGGACAAAAGATGTCATGCAAGTTCTTTTCCATAAGCACATATGACTATATTCGGAATACATGCCTACATTACATTGATGAATTGGAGCTAGTTCTATGTCACCCTAGGTTAGGACTGTTACATGATGAACCGCATCCGACATAATTGTCCATCACTCATCCATTGCCTACGAGCTTTCCATATATTGTTTTTCGCTTATTTACTTTTCCGTTGCTATTACTATCATCACTACAAAACACCAAAAAACATTACTTTTGCTATCATTACCTTTTTCTACCGTTACCACTACTACCATATTACTTTTCTACTAAACACTTTGCTGCAGATATTAAGTTTACAGGTGTGGTTGAATTGACAACTCAGCTGCTAATACTATAGAATATTCTTTGACTTCCCTTGTGTCGAATCAATAAATTTGGGTTGAATACTCTACCCTCAGAAACTGTTGCGATCCCCTATACTTGTGGGTTATGAAGACTATTTTCTGGCGCCATTGCCGGGGAGCATAGCTCTATTCTTTGAGTCATTTGGGATTTATATTTGCTTATCATTATGAAGAACTTGAGAGCTCCAAAAACCAAGATTTATCCCTCAACTACGAGGGGAGGTAAGGGACTGCCATCTAGCTCTGCACTTGATTCACCTTCTGTTTTGAGTAAGCTTGCAACACCTAAACCTGCTTCTGCTATTCGTTCTGATATGTCGCATGTTATTGATGATGCCACTTCTGCTATGCATGATACTTATGATGAAACTACTTCTATGCTTGATACTACTGTGCCACTTGGTGAATTTCTTGATGAACAACTTGCTAGGGTTAGAGAGAATGAAAATATTGAATCTGATAATACTAATGAAAGTGATGATGAAGACTTGCCCGTTATTCCTAAGGGTTATGTTTTTGATAAAGAAGCTTCTTTAGCTATTTTAGCTTGCAAAGATAGATACGAACTCAAGAGGTTATTAGCTAAATGGAAGCAGCAATCTCTTAATGCTAGAATGAAACCTGACCCTGCTTTTGCTACTTCACCTATCTGTGTTACCGATAAGGATTATGAATTCTCTGTTGATCCTGATATAATCACTTTGGTTGAATATGATCCTTTTCATGGCTATGAATCTAAAATTGTTGTGGCACATCTTACTAAATTAAATGATATAGCTACTCTGTTCACTAATGATGAGAGAACTTGTTACTTTTATATCCTTAAAATATTTCCGTTCTCATTAAAGGGTGATGCTATGATATGGTTTAATTCTCTTGATCATGGTTGTGTGCGTAGTCCCCAAGATATGATTTATTACTTCTCTGCTAAATATTCCCCTGCTCATAAGAAACAAGCTGCTTTAAGGGATATATATAATTTTGTGCAAATTAAAGAAGAGAGTATCACACAAGCTTGGGGGAGGCTTCTCCAATTACTTAATGCTTTGCCTGATCATCCTCTTAAGAAAAATGAAATACTTGATATCTTTTATAATGGACTAACCGATGCCTCCAGAGATTACCTAGATAGTTGTGCTGGTTCTGTTTTCAGAGAAAGAACGCCGGATGAAGCTGAAATTCTATTGAATAATATGTTGGCAAATGAAAATAATTGGACACTTCCTGAACCAACTCCTGAGCCTATTCCTAAACCAACTCCGAAGAAGAGGGGTGTTCTATTTCTCAGTCCTGAAGATATGCAAGAGGCAAAGAAATCTATGAAAGAAAAGGTATTAAAGCTGAAGATGTTGAAAATTTACCTCCTAGTGAAGAAATACACTGTCTTAATTTACCGCCTGTTGAAGAAACATATGACTTTAATCCTTCACCTATTGAAGAAACTCATGGTCTTGATAACCCGGCACATGTAGTAAAGGTAAATTCTCTCTATAGATATGATAAAGCTGAAATCCCGTTTGCTAAATTTGCTAGCCCATGCTTAGATGAGTTTGATAAATTTATGGCTAAGCAAGAAGACTTCAATGCTTATTTTGGTAGACAATTGAAATGCAATTCAAATATGCTTGAACACTTGGGTGATTATATGGCTAATGTTAAAGGTGAACTTAAACTTATTAGTAAACATGCTTCTATGGTTACCACTCAAGTAGAACAAGTACTTAAAGCTCAAAATGATTTGCTCAATGAACTGAATAGTAAGAATAATGATATTGCTGTTAGAGTGGTTACTAGAACTGGTAGAATGACTCAGGAACCTTTGTATCCTAAAGGCCAGCCTAAGAGAATTGAGCAAGATTCTCAGAGAAATAATGTAGATGCACCTAGTCCTTCTAATAGGAAGAAAAAGAAAAATGATAGGAGTCTGCATGCTTCTAGTGAACCTATTACTGAAACACCTGAGAATCCAAATGATATTTCTATTTCTGATGCTGAAACACAATCTGGTAATGAACCTGAAACTAGTGATAATGTTAACGAAAATGTTCATGATGATGCTCAACCTAGTAATAATAATGATATAGAAATTGAACCTGTTGTTGATCTTCATAACCCACAATCAAAGAATCAACGTCATGATAAGAAAGACTTTGTTGCTAGGAAACACTGTAAGGAAAGAGAGCCTCGGGTTCAGAAACCCATGCCTTTTCCTCCCAAACCATCCAAGAAAAATGATGATGAGGATTTTGAGCGCTTTGCTGAAATGATTAGACCTATCTTTTTGTGTATGCGATTAACTGATATGCTCAAAATGAATCCTTATGCTAAGTATATGAAAGATATTGTTACTAATAAAAGAAAGATACCGGAAGATGAAATTTCCACCATGCTTGCTAATTATACTTTTAAGGGTGGAATACCAAAGAAACTTGGAGATCCAGGAGTACCCACTATACCATGCTCCATTAAAAGAAACTATGTTAAAACTGCTTTATGTGATCTTGGAGCCAGTGTTAGTGTTATGGCTCTCTCTTTATATCGTAGACTTGATTTGAGTAAGTTGAAACCTACTGAAATATCTTTGCAAATGGCTGATAAATCAACTGCTATACCTATCGGTATTTGTGAGGATGTGTCTGTTGTAGATGCAAACATTATTGTTTTAACGGACTTTGTTATTCTTGATATTCCCGAGGACGATAGTATGTCTATTATTCTTGGAAGACCCTTTTTGAATACTGCAGGGGATGTTATTGATTGCACTAAAGGCAATGTCACTTTTCATGTTAATGGTAATGAGCATACGGTACACTTTTCGAGGAAATAACCTCAAGTTCATAGTATCAACTCTATTGGAAAAATTCCATCGATTATATTTGGAGGTTTTGAATTTCCTCTTCCTACTGTCAAGAAGAAATATGATATTCTTATTATTGGGGATGTGCATATCCCCATTGAGGTAACATAGTGTTATTCGAAATTTCTCCGGTTCCATGTTATTCGGAATGAGTTCGCTAACAAGACTTGATCAACCTTGTTAGTGCATTCCTTTTGATGATCATGAGATGGATGAAACTAGAAGGCACAACCTTCTGTACCCCACTTTTATTTTCTATTATTTATATTAAATAAAATAAAAATAGTATTTTCTGTCTGTTATCAGAATTATCCGTCAATATAAAAATACCCCGAAAATAAAAGTTCTCCAAAAGCCCTGGAATTTAAATATGATTTTTTCTGGAATATTTAAGAATATTTGGCACTGAGAACACAACAGGAGGAGCTGGCACCTGGCCACAAGGGTCAGGGGCGCGCCCTACCCCCTGGGCGCGCCCCTTGCCTCATGGGCCCAAGGTGGCCCTCCTCCACTTATTCCTGCACCCACATACTCCTTCTTCCTCCCACAAACATGAATATCCAGCTCAAACCCGAGTCCAAGCTCATTTTGCTGCCATTTTCGATCTCCTTGCTCAAAGCACCTCTCACAAAACTACTTGGGGGAGATTGTTCCTTGGTATGTGACTCCTCCATTTGTCCAATTAGTTTTTGTTCTAGTGCTTTATTCATTGCAAATTTGTGCAGCCTAGGTGACCATGTTCTTGAGCTTGCATGTCAAATTTATATGGTCAAAAGTAGTTTTGATGCATGATATAGGCTCTAGGCACTTGTAGGAGTAGTTGCTATCAATATTATTGAGTTTGGTTTACTTTTATTTTGAAGTTACTAAAAATTTCAGAATTTTTCAGAAAATGATAAAGAGATTTTTGAGGGGCGCATCGAGCCGAAGCTCAAGGGAAAAGCAAATTGAAGAGGCATAGAAGCCCAAATATAATTTGCCTCGCACCACGGAGGTTAGGCCGTGTGAATGACCCTCCGATGATTTCTTGAGAGCCACCGGGATTTATGAGGATTTTTATGAATTGGCTAAGAATGTAGGCCTCAACGACTTCCTCCACGACCAACGAGAACAGTATCTCTTTCTCACCAATACTTTTGTGCAAAACTTCTACTATTATCCTAGGGAATCACCTCCTTCAGTAGAGTTTCATTTATATGATGTGGTTAAGAAGATGTCACTTTATGATTTTTGTTGGGTTTGCTTGATCCCTTTCGAGGGCAAAATAGAGGAACCACATCATGACGATGTGGATGGGTTTATTGATACCATCACCGTAGGGGAAACGAGGAAGGTTTCCGATGCACGAATCACTAGCATACATTTTCCTGTTTTACGCTACTTTGCAATATTTGCTAGTCGTTGCTTAATTGGTCGTGGAAACTGTGGAAACCTTAGTGTTCCTGATATTATTATTTTGTTCCACGGGTTATTCTGTGATAACTCTATGAGTATGGGCAGTATTATTGCTAAACGGTTGAGTCTGAACCGTATAAAGGGCCCCATCTTTGGTGGTATCTATGCTTCACGCCTAGCTGCACATTTTAATATACCTATTAGGCATTATGAGAAGGAAGAAAAATTGCTGCCTCGTGTTTATTTAGATTATAAGAGTATGGTAGCACATGATTTAATTATAAAGAATAGGGAAGGGGAGCTTAAATACAAATTGTTCTTTGATAAACATCATCCGGAGACTATTACCCTGCCTGCTCCTTCCTTGTTTGATTTATCTGCAGGCCAGTACCTCGTCTCGCCGGAGGACATTCACGCCTACAGGAACCCTACACCACCCATAGAGCCAGAGTCGGAACCACCAGTTGATCCTCCACGACAGTCTAATTACCAGTGGGATCCGGAGATGATTGCCAACCAGTGGCAGTCAGAGTCTTCTTCATCACAGTATGACCCCAACTATTATTATGGATATCCGCCAGGCCAGCCGTGGCCATAGACCAACTTAGGCCAAAAGCCTAAGCTTGGGGGAGTACGTATTTCTCACCGACATTACATTTATGTTCACACACTCATTGCCAGATGTCGGTGCTCATGCCTTTTCATTGTATCATCCATGCTAGTTCATTTTGCTTTTTATGCTTTCTTCTTGTGTGTTTAATAAACCTTAAGAAAAATAAAAAAAAATTAGTTGTAGCTTTTAATCAGTTTACTTTCCATGCTTTTTGTAGTAATTAAAAAGAAAACCCAAAAAGATTTCCTGTTCTTCTTTTGCTTGTTGGGAGCTTTCCCGTGTAAATAGTTTTATTTCTTTTCTTTGGGGGTCGATAGGAGAAGACCATAATTAAATTGTTGAAGAGGCTCTTATATGCATTATTGTTGACCTGACAAAAGAACCCATATTGCCTTGTCTTCTCGTGTTTATTGAATGCTTGCGGATTCCAGCTTAGTCCAACGCACGTGCACTATTATTATTATTCACATCATTCGGTTGTGCAAGTGAAAGGCAATTATGATGATACATGATGGACTGACTGAGATGAGAAAAGCTGGTATGAACTCGACCTCTTTTGTTTTTGTAAATATGATTAGTTCATCATTCCTGATTCAGCCTATTATGAATAAACATGTTTGCAATGACAACTAGAGATCATAGTTTATTGTGCCATGCTTGATTAGCTAGGAGCTTATAATGGTTTACCTTGCATGCCAACATGCTATTAAAATGGTTGTGATGTGGTATGATGGGGTGGTATCCTCCTCTGAATGATTTAAGTGACTTTACTTGGCACATGTTCATGCATGTAGTTGAAACAAAATCAACATAGCCTTCACGATATTTATGTTCATGGTGGATTATATCCTACTCATGCTTGCATTCGATGTTGATTAATTTTAATGCATGTTCATGACTCTTGTCGCTCTCTAGCTGGTCGCTTTCCAGTCTTTTGCTAGCCTTCACCTGTACTAAGCGGGAATACTGCTTGTGCATCCAACTCCATAAACCCCAAAGTTATTCCATATGAGTCCACCATACCTACCTATTTACGGTATCTACCTGCCGTTCCAAGTAAATTTGTATGTGCCAAACTCTAAACCTTCAAATAAATATCCTGTTTTGTATGCTTGAATAGCTCATGTATCAACTAGGGCTGTCAGTATCTTCCATATTAGGCGGGTTATTCTCAAGAGGAGTGGACTCCGCTCCTCACTCACGAGAAAAATGGCTGGTCACCGGGATGCCCAGTCTCATGCTTTATGCAAACTAAATCAAAATAATTGCAAACAAAAATCCCCCTGGGACTCTTGTTAGTTGGAGGCACTCGTTGTTTCAAGCAAGCCATGGATTGATGCTTGTTGGTGGAGGGGGAGTATAAACTTTACCATTCTGTTTGGGAACCGCCTATAATGTGTGTAGCATGGAAGATATTGCCATCTCTTGGTTGTTATGTTGAAAATGAAAGTATACCGCTCAAAATATTATTCATCTCTATTTCAAAACCGAGCTCTGGCACCTCTACAAATCCCAGCTTCCCTCTGCGAAGGGCCTACCTATTTACTTTCATGTTGAGTCATCATCTTCTTATTAAAAAGCACCAGTTGGAGAGCACCGCTGTCATTTGCATTCATTACTGTTAGTTTATATTGAGTATGACTTGATTGGATCTCTTTTACCATGAATTACAATGTCTAGTCAGTCCTTGATCTTTAAAGGTGCTTTGCATTTATGTTTTGCGGTCTCAGAAAGGGCTAGCGAGATACCATCTTGTTATATCATATTATGATTGTTTTGAGAAAGTGTTGTCATCCTAGATTTATTATTATTGCTCGCTAGTTGATTATGCCATTGATATGAGTAAACTTGAGACCTAAGCGTTATTGTGAATGTGGTTAGTCATAATCTTTGCTGAAAACTTGAATGCTGCCTTTACATATTTACAACAACAAGAGCAAACAGAGTTTGTAAAAGTTTTTCTTTATCACTTTCAGTTTATCAACTGAATTGCTTGAGGACAAGCAAGGGTTTAAGCTTGGGGGAGTTGATACGTCTCCGTCGTATCTACTTTTCCAAACACTTTTGCCCTTGTTTTGGACTCTAACTTGCATGATTTGAATGGAACTAACCCGGACTAACGCTGTTTTCAGCAGAATTACCATGGTGTTATTTATGTGCAGAAACAAAAGTTCTCGGAATGACCTGAAACTTCACGGAACATCTTTTTGGAAATAATAAAAAATCCTTGCAAAAGATGAAGACCAGGGGGCCCACCACCTGTCCACGAGGGTGGGAGGCGTGCCCCCTACCTCGTGGGCCCCCTGGAGCTCCTCCGACCTCAACCCCAACTCTATATATTTGCTTTCGGGGTGAAAAAAATCAGGGAGAAAGATTCATCGCATTTTACGATACGGAGCCGCCGTCAAGCCCTAAAACCTCTCGGGGGGCTGATCTGGAGTCCGTTCAGGGCTCCAGAGAGGGGAATCCGTCGCCATCATTGTCGGTGTCAAAACCGGCGGATCTCGGGTAGGGGGTCCCGAACTGTGTGTCTAAGGCGGATGGTGACAGGAGGCAGGGGACATGATGTTTACACAGGTTCGGTCCCTCTTGATGGAGGTAATACCCTACGTCCTGCTTGATTGTTCTTGATGATATGAGTATTACAAGAGTTGATCTACCACGAGATCAGAGAGGCTAAACCCTAGAAGCTAGCCTATGGTATGATTGTATGTTGTCCTACGAACTAAAACCCTCCGGTTTATATAGACACCGGAGGGGGCTAGGGTTACACAAGGTCAGTTACAAAGGAGGATATATACATATCCGTATTGCCTAGCTTGCCTTCCACTCCAAGTAGAGTCCCATCCGGACATGGGATGAAGTCTTCAATCTTGTATCTTCATAGTCCAACAGTCCGGCCGAAGGATATAGTACGGCTGTCCGGAGACCCCCTAATCCAGGACTCCCTCAGTAGCCCCTGAACCAGGCTTCAATGAAGATGAGTCCGGCGCGCAATGTTGTCTTCGACATTGCAAGGCGGGTTCCTCCTCCGAATACACCACGGAAGAGTTTGAATACAAGGATAGTGTCCGACCCTACAAAATAAGTTTCACACACCACCGTAGGGAGAATAATATTTCCACAAATCTAATCTGCTGGCACATTTTGACAGCATGACATCACACCACGGCCCGGTCATTATTTGAATCGTTTTTCTTTAACCAGCCCCGCACATAACACGAGGCGGTTTCTTGACACGTCTTGTCCAAGCAGAGATCGTGTGCCCCTTATCACGGGATTCTCATCAATACAAATGTGGGTAACCCAACCGTGCATGTCGGTATGACTCCTAGATCTTAGGTAAGTCTCAAACGGCCACGAGGAGGACGCCTGATATTCACCCTCTTTATAAAGGGGACAAGGCTTCTTCTTTTTCCCTCCCGCGCTCAATTGAATCCTTCCCCCGCCTCGAGTTCTAACACCCAAAGCTTAGGTCAGGTGCTTCAGACCTTCAATCATGTCCGGATCCAGCCTTCAAGGCTGGTGGATGCCTTCCTCCGTCACGGAGGAGAACATCAAGAAGTTGAGGGAGGTCAGATATCTGACCGCCGAAATTTCGCATAGGCTGCCCGCCCGAGGGCAGGTTGTCCCTACTCCCGAACCCACCGAGAGCGTTGTGTTCATCTCCCACTTCCTCCGAGGACCAGGCCTCGCTCTGGATCCCTTTGTTAGGGGTCTTATGTTCTATTACGGGGTGGATTTTCATGATCTGGCCCTGGATTCCCTTCTTCACATCTCGTCATTCATTGTCGTATGTGAGGCCTTCCTCCGCATTACCCCTCACTTCAGCCTGTGGCTCAAGACCTTCGATGTGAAGCCGCAGACGGTCGAGGGGCAGTACGCAGCGTGCGAAGGTGCTTTAATAAGCAAAATTGCTGACGCTCCATGGCTGAAGGGTTCCTTTCCAGAGGTGTCCGAATTGTGGCAGCGGGAGTGGTTTTACATCACAGCTCCCCGAAGTGCCAAATGGGTAGCTGCCCCCACCATTCGCTCGGGCCCCCCACCACATATGATGTCATGGATCAGCAGGGGGCTGAGCTAGGGTCCAGCCAAGGACGTGCCAATATTGCAGAGCCGTATCCGAGATCTCTTCGAGGGAGATTTCAGTCTGGTTATGGTAATGCATGTTATGATGGTTTGTCGAGTCCAGCCTTGCAAACGCCGACCCCTCCGCATGTGGGAATTCAACCTGGAAGGACCATGCACTATTCATCATTTCCTCGGCATGACGCATGAGGAGATGTACAAATCGTTCTTCGGACCCCAAATAGAGTGTCCGGACACTACCGAGGACGTGGGCCTGAGCTGCAACCGCCCCGCTGCCCACGTAAGTAATCCCACGGCCGAACACACTATCCTTTTATTTATCATGACATCATTCTGAAGAATCGCTCTTTGACTAGGACTGGATAACAAAGGCGAAGATGATCCGGTGTTCGGCCCCCTTCCTGAAGGCTTAGACAATCCGGTGCTGGAAAAGATGCTCGAGCCAACAACTTGTCTAGTGCCCTCAAAGGAAGATGAAGGGGGGAACAAAGAGGGCGAAAGCGGGCCTCCTTCGCTACCTATTCCAACCGAGGGAATGAGCGCCTCCACGAGGGAGGATAAACAAGGGGAAGAATCTGACATTCTCTCTCCCCGGGGAAGGAAGAGGACTACCTCTAAAGATCCGGAAACTAAGGTTTCCATACGGGAGAAGAAATCTCAGCCAGAGGGTCCTACCTCAGAGGGTATTCTTGCCGCACAATGTCCACACAGGGATCAGCCCTCTACGGAGCTGTAAGTAATCAAAAAGTACTTAATAGTGAAGATATCCTATCTTACTTCCGAAGACAACAACCGATGCTTATGAATTGTAGTCCGGATCGCAGCCCTTCTCGACAGAGTTCATCTTCAGGGGATCTTCTTCCGGATATGATGGAGAGGGAAACGCCTCCCCCGGACTCCCTAGCTCAAGAAGCGGGCGACCTTGAAGTGTCGTCACGAAGGGTATCTCCGGATCCACTAGGGCCAGAGGAGAACCCTTTGGCTGCCTGGAATCCCTAGTATCCGGCTCCTAAGGAGAGCGACAACAAGGGTCCGTATGGTGTGCTGTCGGATGCGCTGAAGGATCTTCAGGGGCAAGCTGCCGTCTCAGAAGCACATCGTACGCTAATGGGTACGGTAATTGAAAGGATTTCATCCGCTGAAAGCGGTTTGCGCAAAGCTTTTATGAGTCTGCTGAAAGGCTTCGAGGTACGTGAAATAATGTATGCCTTTAATAGTACCGCATATTTAGGTATGCCCATGCAGATAGTAGCCCCTGAGACTCTAGTTGTCGTCGAGAATGGCGGCAAACAGAGGATCATAGTCCCAGGTAATAACCAGACCGCCTTTATGTGCAGGAGGTTGAAGCTCCGGTTGCTAGCCGGACTGATGGGTTTGCCGAACTAAAGCGGCAACTGGATGCGGCAGATGCCGACATCGTGCTTGTCAACAAGCGGCTTGACGAGGCACAGGGTGAGTGTTTTTTTGGTGATCGTCACATAATAAGAGCAGCATGATGCCAGTATCTTTAATATGTTGTGACTGCAGATGGAGCTGCCACTGTGGAGACCCTTCGGGCGGAGCTTGCCCGAGCCAAGGAGCAAGCAAGGAGTAGCAATGCGGCTGCTTTAAAGACGGCCGAAGAGTTAAGGGCCGAACAGGCCGCGCATTGCGAGAGAAAGGAAAAAATAGCCAAGATGGCTGTAGAGTTAAAATATGCTGCTGACCGTTACCAGCTTCTTGAAGAAGAAAACCGGGCAAAGGCGACGGACCTGGAGAAGGCCCGGGTGGCTGCCAAGGAAGCCCACTCCAAAATTAGAGCGACGAGGGAGGAGCTGAATCAAGCTGCAGATATCGTGTCTGGGAAGCCCTTCTTGTTGTGGACTAAGTTCGGAGATCCGAAGTATGCTCCTCTGGACCGGCTATGGAGTTTTGCAGACGCGTACATGGATTTAGCTGCAAGTGCTGCTGATGCGGCCGATTACTGTCCGCTGCTTCAAGCTCCAGTCTGTCCGCTGCTGTTGAATGAGCGATTGGCCGGGTGGGCCGAGCTCCATAGGTTGTCCGGACTTGCCATGAGGTCCGCTGTGGATCACCTATGGCCGGGAGGGCCAAGGCCGAATAGCTACTTCAGCTTAGTGCAACAATTCCTTGGTGTTGTGCCACGCATCGATGCTGTAAAGAGATCAACGTGCATAGAAGGTGCGTGGATGGCCCTTGCCCGTGTCAAGACATACTGGGCGGAGATGGAGGCCACCACTGTTGCGGCACAGGGTTCGACCATAGGCCGAGTGGCTGCCGAGCACTACTTTGAAGAAGTCCTTGAAGGCGCTCGTTCGATAGAGGCTCAGTGCTCGAAGAATATTATTTTCCAGTGATATGTAGTCCCATTGTACAAACAATGTTTTTCTGAATTAATCAAGGCTGTATTTATACTTTTGCCCGAAAGTACTATGATGCCTCCTATGCGACCGTTTACGTATATATGTATATAACCTGAAAGTTTGTAGTCGTCGGCTTCTGCCCGCACGCATATAATGCGGGGGTGTTCGCAAAAGATGCATATCCACACTTGATCCAACGTCTTGGTCCGTTAAGGAGGTGATAGCGTAGCGAACAAGGCAATCAGACTATATTGCTTTAACACTTTCACTTAGCCATAGGGGTTTGACAATGGGGCTACTATATATGAAGGAAATATGCCCTAGAGGCAATAATAAAGTTATTATTTATTTCCTTATATCATGATAATTGTTTATTATTCATGCTAGAATTGTGTTAACCGGAAACATAATACATGTGTGAATACATAGACAAACAGAGTGTCACTAGTATGCCTGTACTTGACTAGCTCGTTGATCAAAGATGGTTATGTTTCCTAACCATAGACATGAGTTGTCATTTGATTAACGGGATCACATCATTAGGAGAATAATGTGATTGACTTGACCCATTCCGTTAGCTTAGCACTTGATCGTTTAGTATGTTGCTATTGCTTTCTTCATGACTTATACATGTTCCTATGACTATGAGATTATGCAACTCCCGTTTACCGGAGGACCACTTTGTGTGCTACCAAACGTCACAACGTAACTGGGTGATTATAAACGTGCTCTACAGGTGTCTCCAAAGGTACATGTTGGGTTGGCGTATTTCGAGATTAGGATTTGTCACTCTGATTGTTGGAGAGGTATCTCTGGGCCCTCTCGGTAATGCACATCACTTAAGCCTTGCAAGCATTGCAACTAATGAGTTAGTTGCGGGATGATGTATTACAAAATGAGTAAAGAGACTTGTCGGTAACGAGATTGAACTAGGTATTAAGATACCGACGATCGAATCTCGGGCAAGTAACATACCGATGAAAAAGGGAACAACGTATGTTGTTATGCGGTCTGACCGATAAATATCTTCGTAGAATATGTAGGAGCCAATATGAGCATCCAGGTTCGGCTATTGGTTATTGACCGAAGACATGTCTCGGTCATGTCTACATAGTTCTCGAACCCGTAGGGTCCGCACGCTTAATGTTACGGTGATAGTTTCATTATGAGTTTATATCTTTTTATGTACCGAAGGTTGTTCGGAGTCCCGGATGTGATCACGGACATGACGAGGAGTCTCGAAATGGTCGAGACATGAAGATTGATATATTGGAAACCTATGTTTGGACATCGAAAGTGTTCCGGCTGAAATCGGGATTTTACCGGAGTACCGGGAGGTTACCGGAACCCCCCGGTGACTTAATGGGCCTAGGTGGAAGAGAGGAGAGGAGGCAAGGGCTGGCCGCCCCCTAGTCCGAATAGGACAAGGAGAGGGGGGCGGCGCCCCCCTTCCTTCCATCTCCTCCACTCCTTCCCCCTCCCAAGTCGTATTCCAACTAGGAAAGGGGGGAGTCCTACTCCCGGTGGGAGTAGGACTCCTCCTGGCGACCCCAATCCTGGCCGCACCTCTTCCCCCTTGCTCCTTTATATACGGGGCAGGGGGGCACCCCAGAGAAACAACAATTGATCATTGATCTCTTAGCCGTGTGCGGTGGCCCCCTCCACCATAATCCTCGATAATATTGTAGCGCTGCTTAGGTGAAGCCCTGCGACGGTAGAACACCAAGATCGTCACCATGCTGTCGTGCTGATGAAACTCTTCCTCGACATTCTGCTGGATCGGAGTCTGGGGATTGTCATCGAGCTGAACGTGTGCTAGAACTCGAAGGTGCCGTAGTTTCGGTGCTTGATCAGTCGGGCCGTGAAGACGTACGACTACATCAACCGCGTTGTTATAATGCTTCCGCTTTCGGTCTACGAGGGTACGTGGACAACACTCTCCCCTCTCGTTGCTATGCATCACCATGATCTTATGTGTGTGTAGGATTTTTTTTGAAATTACTACGCTACCCAACAGTGGCATCCGAGCCAGGTTTTATGCGTTGATGTAATATGCACGAGTAGAACACAAGTGAGTTGTGGGTGATATAAGTCATACTGCTTACTAACATGTCACACTTTGGTTCGGCGATATTGTTGGATGAAGCGGCCCAGACCGACATTACGCGTACGCTTACGCGACACTAGTTTTACCGCCGTGCTATGCACACAGGTGACTAGCAGGTGTCAGTTTCTCCAACTTTAGTTGAACCGAGTGTGGCTACGCCCGGTCCTTGCGAAGGTTAAAACTGCATCAACTTGACAAACTATCGTTGTGGTTTTGATGCATAGGTAAGAACGGTTCTTGCTAAGCCCGTAGCAGCCACGTAAAACTTGCAACAACAAAGTAGAGGACGTCTAACTTGTTTTTGCAGGGCATGTTGTGATGTGATATGGTCAAGACGTGATGAGATATAAGTTGTTGTATAAGATGATCATGTTTTGTTGAAGTTATCGGCAACTGGCAGAAGCCTTATGGTTGTCTCTTTATTGCATAAGATGCAAGCGCCAAATAATTGCTTTACTTTATCGCTATGCGATAGCAATAGTTGGCGAGACGACCATGTGACGACACATTGATATATATCAAGATGATGGAGATCATGGTATCATGCCGGTGACGATGGAAATCATGACGATGCTTTGGAGATGGAGATCAAAGGCACAAGATGATGATGGCCATATCATGTCACATATTTTGATTGCATGTGATGTTTATCTTTTCTGCATCTTATCTTGCTTTGATTGACGGTAGCATTATAAGATGATCTCTCACTAAATTTCAAGATAAAAAGTGTTCTCCCTGAGTATGCACCGTTGCCAAAGTTCATCCTGCCCAGGCACCACATGATGATCGGGTGTGATAAGCTCTACGTCCATCTACAACGGGTGCAAGCCAGTTTTGCACACACAGAATACACAGGTTAAACTTGACGAGCCTAGCATATGCAGATATGCCCTCGGAACACTGAGACCGAAAGGTCGATCGTGAATCATATAGTAGATATGATCAACATAATGATGTTCACCATTGAAAATTACTCCATTTCACGTGATGATCGGTTATGGTTTAGTTGATTTGGATCACGTGATCACTTAGAAGATTAGAGGGATGTCTTTCTAAGTGGGAGTTCTTAAGTAATATGATTAATTGAACTTAAATTTATCATGAACTTAGTCCTGGTAGTATTAGCATATCTATGTTGTAGATCAATAGCTCACGTTTAGCTCCCCTGTTCTATTTTTGATATGTTCCTAGAGAAAACTAAGTTGAAAGATGTTAGTAGCAATGATGCGGATTGGATCCGTGATCTGAGGTTTATCCTCATTGCTGCACAGAAGAATTATGTCCTTGATGCACCGCTAGGTGACAAACCTATTGCAGGAGCAGATGCAAATGTTATGAATGTTTGGCTAGCTCAATATGATGACTACTTGATAGTTTAGTGCACCATGCTTAAACGGCTTAGAATCGGGACTTCAAAGACGTTTTGAACGTCATGGACCATATGAGATGTTCCAGGAGTTGAAGTTAATATTTCAAGTACATACCCGAGTTGAGAGATATGAAGTCTCCAACAAGTTCTATAGCTAAAAGATGGAGGAGAATATCTCAAGCAATGAGCATGTGCTCAGGTTGTCTGGGTACTACAATTACTTGAATCAAGTGGGAGTTAATCTTCCAGATAAAATAGTGATTGACAAAATTCTTTAGTCACCATCACCAAGTTAGTAGAACTTCGTGATGAACTATAACATGCAAGGGATAACGGAAACGATTCCCAAGCTCTTCGTGATGCTGAAATCGACGAAGGTAGAAATCAAGAAAAGCATCAAGTGTTGATGGTAAACAAAACCACTAGTTTCAAGTAAAGGGACAAAGGGAAGAAAGGGGAACTTCAAGAAGAACTACAAGCAAGTTGCTGCTCAAATGAAAAAAACCCAAGTCTGGACCTAAGCCTGAAACTGAGTGCTTCTACTGCAAAAGGACTGGTCACTGGAAGCGGAACTACCCCAAGTAATTGGCGGATAAGGAGGATGGCAAAGTGAACATAGGTATATTTGATATACATGTTATTGATGTGTACTTTACTAGTGTTTATAGCAACCCCTCAGTATTTGATACTAGTTCAGTTGCTAAGAATAGTAACTCGAAACGGAAGTTGCAGAATGAATAGAGACTAGTTAAGGGTGAAGTGACGATGTGTATTGGAAGTGGTTCCAAGATTGATATGATCATCATCGCACACTCCCTATACTTTCGGGATTAGTGTTGAACCTAAAATAAATGTTATTCAGTGTTTGCGTTGAGAATGAATATGATTGGATCATGTTTATTGCAATACGGTTATTCATGTAAACTAGAGAATAATTGTTGTTCTGTTTACATGAATAAAACCTTCTATGGACATACACCCAATGAAAATGGTTTGTTGGAGCTCAATCGTAGTGATACACATATTCATAATATTGAAGTCAAAAGATGCAAAGTTAATAATGATAGTGCAACTTATTTGTAGCACTGCCGTTTAGGTCATATTGGTGTAAAGCGCATGAAGAAACTCCATGTTGATGGGATTTTGGAATCACTTGATGCTTGCGAACCATGCCTCATGGGCGAGATAAATAAAACTCCGTTCTCCGGAACAATGGAGCGAGCAATTGACTTATTGGAAATAATACATACTGATGTATGCGGTCCGGTGACTATTGAGGCTCGCGGCGGATATCATTATTTTCTGACCTTCACAAATGATTTGAGCAGATATGGTTATATCTACTTGATGAAACACAAGTCTGAAACATTTGAAAAGTTCAAAGTATTTCAGAGTAAAGTGGAGAATCATCATAACAAGAAAATAAAAGTTTCTACGATATGATCGCGGATGTAAAATATTTGAGTTAACGAGTTTGGCCTTCAGTTAAAACAATGTGAAATAGTTTCACTTCTCGCGCCACCTGGAACACCACAGTGTAATGGTGTGTCCGAACGTCATAACCGTACTTTATTAGATATAGTGCAATCTATGATGTCTCTTACCGACCTACCACTATCGTTTTGGGGTTATGCATTAGAGAAAGCTACATTCACGTTAAATAGGGCACCATCTAAATCCATGGATATGACACCGTATGAACTGTTGTTTGGCGAGAAACCTAAGCGGTCGTTTCTTAAAGTTTGGGACTGCGATGCTTATGTGAAAAAGTTTCAACATGATAAGCTCGAACCCAAATCGGAGAAGTAAATCTTCATAGGATACCCAAAAGAAACTGTTGGGTACACCTTCTATCACAGATCCGAAGGCAAGCTATTCGTTGCTAAGAATGGATCCTTTCTAGAGAAGGAGTTTCTCTCGAAAGAAGTGAGTGGGAGGAAAGTGGAACTTGATAAGGTAATTGTACCTTCTCCCGAATTGGAAAATAGTTCATCATAGAAATCCGTTCAAGTGATGCCTACACCAACAAGAGAGGAAGTTAATGATGATGATCATGAAACTTCAGATCAAGTTACTATAGAACTTTGTAGATCAACCAGAGTGAGATCCACACCAGAGTGGTACGTTAATCCTGTTCTGGAGGTCATGTTACTTGACCATGACGAACCTTCGAACTATGAGGAAGCAATGATGAGCCAAGATTCCGTGAAATGGCTTGAGGCCATGAAATCTGAGATGAGATCCATGTATAAGAACAAAGTATGGACTTTGATTGACTTGCCCAAAGATCGGCGAGCCATTGAGATTAAATGGATCTTCAAGAGGAAGACGGACACTGATAGTAGTGTTACTATCTACAAAGCTAGTATTGTTACAAAAGGTTTTCGACAAGTTCAAGGTGTTGACTACGATGAGAGTTTCTCACTCGTATCTATGCTTAAGTCTGTCCGAATCATGTTAGCAATTGCCACATTTTATGAAATCTGGCAAATGGATAAACAAAACTACATTCCTTAATGGGTTTATTAAAGAAGAGTTGTATATGATGCAACAAGAAAGTTTTGTCAATCCTAAAGGTGCTAACAAAATATGGAAGCTCCAGCAATCCATCTATGGACTGGTGCAAGCATCTCAGAGTTGGAATATACGCTTTGATAAGTTGATCAAAGCATATAGTTTTATATAGACTTGCGGTGAAGCCTGTATTTACAAGAAAGTGAGTGGGAGCACTACAACATTTCTGATAAGTATATGTGAATGACATATTGTTGATCAGAGATAATGTAGAATTATTCTGCAAAGCATAAAGGAGTGTTTTAAGAGGAGTTTTTCAAAGAAAGACCTCAGTGAAGCTGCTTACATATTGAGCATCAAGATCTATAGAGATATATCAAGACGCTTGATAAGTTTTTCAATGAGTACATACCTTGACAAGATTTTGAAGTAGTTCAACATGGAACAATCAAAGAAATAGTTCTTGCTTGTGTTACAAGGTGTGAAACTGAGTAAGACTCAAAGCCCGACCATGGCAGAAAATAGAAAGAGAATGAAAGTAATTCCCTATGCTTTGGCCATAGGTTCTATAAAATATGCCATGCTGTGTACCAGATCTATTGTATACCCTACATTGTTTTTGGCAAGGGAGTACAATAGTGATCTAGGAGTAGATCACTAGACAGCGGTCAAAATTATTCTTAGTGGAATAAGGATATGTTTCTCGATTATGGAGGTGACAAAAAGGTTCGTGGTAAAGGGTTACGTCGATGCAAATTTTGACACAGATCCAGATGACTCTAAATCTCAATCTGGATACATATCGAAAGTGGGAGCAATTAGCTAGAGTAGCTCCGTGCAGAGCATTGTTGACATAGAAATTTGCAAAATACTTACGGATCTGAATGTGGCAGACCCGTTGACTAAACTTCTCTCACAAGCAAAACATGATCACACCTTAGTACTCTTTGGGTGTTAATCACATAACGATGTGAACTAGATTATTGACTCTAGTAAACCCTTTGGGTGTTGGTCACATGTCGATGTGAAGTATGGGTGTTAATCACATGGTGATGTGAACTATTGGTATTATACCACATGGCGATGTGAACTAGATTATTGACTCTAGTGCAAGTGGGAGACTGAAGGAAATATGCCCTAGAGGCAATAATAAAGTTATTATTTATTTCCTTATATCATGATAATTATTTATTATTCATGCTAGAATTTTATTAACCGGAAACATAATACATGTGTGAATACATAGACAAACAGAGTGTCACTAGTATGCCTCTACTTGACTAGCTCGTTGATCAAATATGGTTATGTTTCCTAACCATAGACATGAGTTTTCATTTGATTAAGGGGATCACATCATTAGGAGAATGATGTGATTGACTTGACCCATTCCGTTAGCTTAGCACTTGATCGTTTAGTATGTTGCTATTGCTTTCTTCATGACTTATACATGTTCCTATGACTATGAGATTATGCAACTCCCGTTTACCGGAGGAACACTTTGTGGGCTACCAAATGTCACAACGTAACTGGGTGATTATAAAGGTGCTCTACAGGTGTCTCCAAAGGTACATATTGGGTTGGCGTATTTAGAGATTAGGATTTGTCACTCTGATTGTCGGAGAGGTATCACTTAAGCCTTGCAAGCATTGCAACCAATGAGTTAGTTGTGGGATGATGTATTACAGAACGAGTAAAGAGACTTGCCGGTAACGAGATTGAACTAGGTATTAAGACACCGACGATCGAATCTCGGGCAAGTAACATACCGATGACAAAGGGAACAACGTATGTTGTTATGCGGTCTGACCGATAAAGATCTTCGTAGAATATGTAGGAGCCAATATGAGCATCCAGGTTCCGCTATTCGTTAAATCGGAGACATGTCTCGGTCATGTCTACATAGTTCTCGAACCCGTAGGGTCCGCACGCTTAACGTTATGAAGACAGTTTCATTATGAGTTTATATGTTTTGATGTACCGAAGGTTGTTCGGAGTTGAGGGAGTCTTGGATTAGGGGGTGTCTGGATGGCCGGACTATACCTTCAGCTGGACTCCTGGACTATGAAGATACAAGATTGAAGACTCCGTCCCGTGTCCGGAAGGGACTTTCCTTGGCGTGGAAGGCAAGCTTGGCGATACGGATATGTAGATCTCCTACCATTCTAACCGACTCTATGTAACCCTAACCCTATCCGGTGTCTATATAAACCGGAGGGTTTTAGTCCGTAGGACATGATATTCATACACAATCATACCATAGGCTAGCTTCTAGGGTTTAGCCTCTCTGATCTCGTGGTAGATCTACTCTTGTACTACCCATATCATCAATATTAATCAAGCAGGACGTAGGGTTTTACCTCCATCGAGAGGGCCCGAACCTGGGTAAAACTTCGTGTCCCTTGCCTCCTGTTACCATCCGGCCTAGACGCACAGTTCGGGACCCCCTACCCGAGATCCGCCGGTTTTGACACCGACATTGGTGCTTTCATTGAGAGTTCCTCTATGTCGTCGCCGTCAGGCTCGATGGCTCCTACGATCATCAATAGCGATGCAGTCCAGGGTGAGACCTTCCTCCCCAGACAGATCTTCATCTTCGGCGGCTTCGCACTGCGGGCCAATTCACTTGGCCATCTGGAGCAGATCGAAAGCTACGCCCCCGGCCGTCAGGTTAGATTTGGAAGTTTAAACTACACGGCTGACATCCATGGGGACTTGATCTTCGATGGATTTGAGCCACTGCCGAGCGTGCCGCACTGTCACGACGGGCATGATTTAGCTCTGCCACCGAACAGTGCCCTGGAGGCCGCACCCGCGTCAGCTCTAACCCTTAATTAAGAGCCAACTGCGCCGATCGAGGATGGGCGGTTGGACGCCACCTCGGGGGCTGCGACCCCAACGACGATTGAGCTGAACACCAGCCCCGTACTCTGCGAGACTCGTGACTCCAAGAAGCCGGACTCCTCTCCGGACTCCGAACCCTCCGCGCCCCTGCCGCTCGAATCCGATTGGGCGCCGATCATGGAGTTCACTGCTGCGGACATCTTTCTGCACTCCTCTCGGCGATATCCTGAAGTCACTGAAGTCTCTCTCTTTATTAGGAGAGCCCTGGCCGGACTACGGTCAACAAGGTTGGGGTACGGACGATGAAGAAATTCAAAGCCCACCCACCACCCACTTTGTAGCCACTGTTGACGACTTAACCGACATGCTCAACTTTGACTCTGAAGACATCGACGATATGGACGCTGATGAAGGAGATGATGAAGAACCAGCGCCTACTAGGCCCTGGAAAGCCACCTCGTCGTATGACATATACATGGTGGACACCCCAAAAGAGGGAGATGGCGATGGAATAGCGGAGGATGACCCCTCCAAGAAACAGCTTAAGCGCCGACGTCAGCGGCGCCGCTCAAAATCCCGCCAAAACAAACAAGGTGATTCCAGCACGGGAGATAATAATACTCCGGAAAGCGCTAAAGAAAACCCCCTCCAGCAAGATTTAGCACAGGAGGATGGAGAAACCAACCCTCATGAGAGAGCGGCAGACAGGGAGGTCGAGGACGATAATTATATGCCTCCCTCCGAAGACGAGGCAAGCCTCGACGACGACGAATTCGTCATGCCAGAGGATCCCGTCGAGCAAGAGCGTTTTCAACGCAGGCTTATGGCCACGGAAAGAAGCCTCAAGAAAAAATAGCACCAGCTTAGAGCTGATCAAGATTTGCTAGTCGACAGATGGACTGAAGTCCTTGCGGCCGAAGAGCATAAACTCGAACGCCCCTCCAAGAGCTACCCAAAGCGCAGGTTGCTACCCCGATTAGAGGAGGAAGCACTTGATGCGGCCGACCGGCCACCTCGTGGTCGTGACAGAGAGGCTTCTCGGCCGTCCACTCAAGCCGCACCCCGTACCAAGGCACAAGAATATGCGCCGGACTTACGAGACATGTTGGAGGACAAGGAAAGGCAAACAAGATCAATCTACGGATCGTGTGGGCGCCCTGCGGCTCGAGACGGTCACCGTCACGCTGACCACAAACTCGGCGGGGCCGAACACAGTAGACAAGGCTCATTGGAGCTATGTCATGATATAGCCCAGTACAGAGGCGCCGCACACCCACTCTGCTTTACAGACGAAATAATGGATCATCAAATCCCTGAGGGTTTCAAACCCGTAAACATCGAATCATATGATGGCACAACAGATCCTGCGGTATGGATCGAGGATTATCTCCTTCATATCCGCATGGCCCACGGCGATGATTTCCACGCCATCAGATACCTCCCACTCAAGCTTAAAGGACCAGCTCGGCATTGGCTTAACAGCTTGCCAACAGGATCAATCAGTTGTTGGGAGGACCTGGAAGCCGCATTCCTCAACAATTTCCAGGCACTTATGTGCGACCCCCAGATGCCGATGACCTAAGTCATGTAATTCAGCAGCCAGAGGAATCGGCCAGGCAATTCTGGACATGGTTCCTAACAAAGAAAAATCAAATAGTCGACTGTCCGGACGCTGAGGCCCTAGCAGCCTTCAAGCACAATATCCGTGCCGAGTGGCTGGCCCGGCACCTTGGACAGGAAAAGCCGAAATCTATGGCAGCACTCACGACACTCATGACCCACTTTTGCGTGGGAGAAGACAACTGGCTTGCTCGTAGCAACAATATGACCAAGAACCCTGGTAATTCGGACACCAGGGACAGTAGTGGCAGGTCGCGTCGCAACAAGCAGAAGCGCCGCATTAACGGCGACAATGTTGAGGATACAGCAGTTAATGCCGGATTCAGAGGCTCTAAATCCGGTCAGCAGAAAAAGCCATTGAAAAGGAATCCTAGGGGCTCGTCCAGTTTGGATCGGATACTCGACTGCTCGTGCCAGATATATGGCACCCCCGGAAAACCAGCCAATCACACCAACAGGGATTGTTGGGTGTTCAAGCAGGCAGGCAAGTTAAACACCAAAAATGAAGACAAGGGGCTGCATAGCGATGATGACGAGGAGCCCCGGCCGCCGAACAACAGTGGACAGAAGGGTTTTCCCCCACAAGTGCGGATGGTGAACATGATATATGCAACCCACGTCCCCAAAAGGGAGCGGAAGCACGTGTTAAGGGACGTATACGCGGTAGAGCTAGTCGCCCCAAAGTTCAACCCATGGTCCTCCTGCCCGATCACCTTTGATCGAAGGGACCATCCCACTAGCATCCGTCATGGCCCAATTATTGACAGATTTCATCTCACTAGAGTCCTTCTGGACGGCAGCAGCAGCCTAAACCTGCTTTACCAGGATACAGTGCGGAAAATGGGCATAGATTCCTCGAGGATTAAGCCCACCAAAACGACCTTTAAAGGCATAATACCAGGTGTAGAGGCCAACTATACAGGCTCAGTCACACTTGAAGTGGTCTTCGGATCTCCGGATAATTTCCGAAGCGAGGAGTTAATCTTTGACATAGTCCCGTTTCGCAGTGGTTATCACGCACTGCTCGGGCGAACCGCATTCGCTAAGTTCAATGCGGTACCGCATTACGCATACCTTAAGCTCAAGATGCCAGGCCCTCGAGGAGTAATTACGGTCAATGGAAATACCGAATGCTCCCTTCGAACGGAGGAGCACACGGCGGCCCTTGCAGCGGAAGTACAAAGCAGCCTCTCTAGGCAGTTCTCTAGTCTGGCCACTAAACGATCGGACACCATCAAGCGCGCCCAGAGTAACCTACAACAAGACCGCCTGGCACGATCCGAGCAGGCATAGCAATGCAGCCCCAACCCCAACCCTCGCAAAAAGGCGACGCCAGTACTTCGCATACATAACTATGCTCTAGAGATACCATGGGCACAGGGGGAGGGGCACCATCACGGCACGCCCAAAACACGGCTTAAACCATACCAGGGGCTGCCGATTTTTTAATTTTCTCTTACTTTCAGGACTCCATCCTTTGGAAGGCCTGTTCGGCAGTTCAATTGCCGCACAAACGATGCAAGAACCAGGGAAGCAGACAAGCCATGCCGCATTACGGAACTCCCAGGTGGTCTCTATCACGAGCAGTATACCCGTTCCGCATTCTATTTCGCAGCTTGCCCCGGGAACGGACATGTTAACTAGTCCAACCTTCCACTTATCGCATTACTTGTATCGTTCTGCCTTGATCGCACCCCTTTTTAATAAACAATGCATAGCTTTCGTCTATTTTTGCATTACCTTTTTTTTTCTTTATATATGTTCCTTAACAACATGTTGCACCCGTACACGTTGGTACGGCCAAAATACGCCAGGGGCTTTAGTACCCCTCAATATGGTGTGAGAAGTCCGAACACTTTAACAAGTGTGGCAACCCAAACTTATAACATTATATGCATCGGCTCCGAATCATGTCTTGGGTCAATAGTTGGGTTTGCCCGACTCCTATGTTTTGGTGCCTTACGTTCCGCTATATCGGCTAAGGTAGCACTCGGAGAACCACTGCGATTGTGCCCCAGTTGAGCTGGGTCGAGCACCTTGGTGGAGAAAGCTAAAACTGACTGTCATGATGAAGCGAGAGCTGGTCACTGTTCAAGAGGTTTTTTCAAGTCCCTAAAGACTTATGCCGCTTTGGGCGAGGAGTCGGCTCTGTCCGGCCAAGGCGTGGATAGCGCCCCGAACTCGGTCTTCCGAATACCAGGGGCTTCGCCGAAATTTAAAATTATAGAATTCTATGGCTAAGTGAGAGTGTTCACCCATTATAGTCCGATTGCCTTGTTCGTTGGGCTGAGCGCCTCCCTCGAAGGACCCAAACATGGGAAAAAGAGCGCTCATGTTTATCCCCAAACACCCCAGCACTAGCGGCACGGGGGCAGAAGCCGATGACTCGCCATCTCTCAGAATTGATAAACAGCCGCACAGAAGGTAATATTTTAAATTCCAACAGCATTGCTTAGCGCATATAAACAAGTTTCCCGCACACAAGACAAAACAAGCAAGTTTCACTCAAAAATTACATCCCTAGAACATTCATCCGCCACAAGGCAGGCACCCTTTAGAACATCCTTATAGTAATTCTCGGGCTTGCGATGCTCTTTCCCCGTCGGTGGCCCATCCTTCACAAGCTTCTCAGCATCCAGCTTGCCCCAGTGCACCTTAGCACGGGCAAGGGCCCTACAGGCACCCTCAATGCAGAAGGAGCGCTTGATGACTTCGAGCCTTGGACAGGCCTCCACCAGCCGCCGCACCAGCCCGAAATAGCTCCCAGGCAGAGCCCCTCCAGACCACAGCCGAACAATGAGGCCCTTCATGGCCTGTTCGGCCGCCTTGTGGAGCTCGACCAGTTGCTTCAGCTGGTCGCTCAAGGGCATGGGGTGTCTGGCCTCAGCATACTGAGACCAGAACACCTTCTCCGTCGAGCTGCCCTCCTCGGCTCGATAGAATGCGACGGCATCGAACACACTCCGGGGAAGATCTGCGAATGCTCCTGGAGAGCTCCGGATTCGGGTAAGTAACAAGTAACTCACATTTATGCGTTTGCTTTGCATAAAGAATGCCTTACTCGCTGCTATCTTCTTCACCTCATCCAACTCCTGGAGGGTCTTCTGGGATTCGGCCTTGGCAGACTTGGCATTTTCAATAGCCACCGCGAGCTCGGACGCTTGCGTCTTCGAGTCAAGCTCCAAACTCTCATGTTTTTCCATGAGAGCCTGGAGCTCTTGCCCCACCTTGCCAACCTCGGCCTCATACTTATCCCGCTCGGTGCGCTCCGAGGCCGCCCTCTTCTCAGCCTCAACCAGCGCTTGCTTAAGGGTCGCCACTTCAGACGTGGCCCCTACAATAGCCATGATAATCCTGTCATTCTTTGCAATTGCACCTTTTTATATATATTTAAAAACAAGGTATTTTTCACCATCATTGTCCTCGAGCTGCTTCTTGGCATGCCCGAGCTCTTGCTCTAACCGCTCGAGGTTCTGCTTTAGCATGTCCACTTCCGCAGTCAGTGCGGCGGACATAAGCAGAGAAGCCTGCACATGCATATTGACTCAGTTTTGTTAGACTCCTGTGAATTTTATTTGATCCTCTATTCGGCTTTTCCTCCCGAAGGCCAAACAGAGCATCAGGGGCCACTGTCTATGTGGTAATATTATTTACACATTCTATACTTACCTCAAAGCCTGTTAAAAGGCTAGTACAAGCTTCAGTCAGTCCGCTCTTGGCGGACTGAACCTTCTGGACCACCGCACTCATAATAGTGCGGTGCTCCTCGTCGATGGAGGCGCCTTGGAGCGCCTCCAACATATTGTCCGGCGCCTCCGGTTGGATGGGGGCCACCGGCACGGCGGACTTGCTCCTCTTGGAAGGAGGTCCCCCGCCGGACTCTGGAACCTCTGAAGGTTCCGGAGCGGTGTCTGGCCTATAGCCGGACTTCGAGCCCCGGGGGGTTTCATCCCCTTTACTCCTGGAGTCCGGGAGGTTGCCTTGCAGCGCCTCCAGGACCACCTCCTCCCGGCTTGGAACCTCTTGGGACAACACTTCGGTGTCGTCCGTAGGGCGGGGGGAGGAAGCCGTCGGAAGCGAGTTCACATCCGACGAGTCCAGTGAGCCACTCGACGACGCGTCGAGCCGGTCTTTGGGTGGGCTGCATAAACATATTCGACGTAAGGGAAAGCTGTGCAATAAACGAATACTATGAATTACTCTGGTATCCAGATACTTACGATTTTGCCAGGGGCTTGTCCCTGGGCTGCCACTCCTCTCCGCCGCCGTCGGCATCAGTGGAGCAGTCTGGAGGAAGGGTTTTCCCCTTCTTGGACCCTCTGGCCTCCCCCGAGAGGGCGGCCTTCCTTTTCTTCTCTCCCCCTGCTGGAGGGGGAGAGGTCTCTTCTTCTTCCTCCTCGTCTTCACGGGAGGAATGCGCCTCGGAACCGTCGGATGATGGACCCCACACCTCCTGGCGCCGGGCACTCTTTCGAGTCCCCGCGGCCTTTTTGCGGCCTTCTTCTCTGGCACCACATAGGGTGCCGGAACCAGCAGCTTCGCCAGGCGAGCGTCCGCTGGGCCTTCGGGCAAAGGAGCCAGACAGTTGATCTGTCCGGATGTCACATGCCAATCCTGTCAAGGGTAAGGGAGTTTAGATCCCGCATGGAGTCAAACTATGAAAAACTGATACCCTGTAAAAGGAAAAAACAGCTTACTGCATGAGCGTGACACTGCATACTGAATCTGCAATCCTCGGTAGTGGATGCGGGGGCCTCGGCGCCCTTGAAAAGCACCTTCCAGGCATCTTCATACGTCGTGTCAAAGAGCCTGCTCAGAGTTTGGTGCCGCGCCGGGTCGAACTCCCACAGGTTGAAAGCCCGTTGTTGATACGGGAGGATCAGGCGGATGAGCATAACATGGACTACGTTGACAAGTTTGAGCTTCTTGTCCACCAGGGTTTGGACGCGTGTTTGGAGTCCGGTCAACTCTCCTTTTTTACCCCACGACAGGCCCGTCTCGTTCCAGGAGGTGAGCCGCATAGGGGGTCCGGATCAAAACTCGGGGGCTGCAACCCATTCGGGGTCGCGCGACTCGGTGATGTAAAACCACCCCGATTGCCACCCCTTCAGGGTCTCCACAAAGGAGCCCTCGAGCCATAAGACGTTGGCCATTTTGCCCACCATGGCGCCTCCGCACTCCGCCTGGTTGCCACGCACCACCTTCGGCTTGACATTGAAAGTCTTGAGCCATAGGCCGAAATGGGGGCGCATGCGGAGGAAAGCCTCGCACACGACGATAAACGCTGAGATGTTGAGGATGAAGTTCGGGGCCAGATCATGGAAATCCAGGCCGTAGTAGGACATGAGTCCCTGGATGAATGGGTGGATCGGAAAGCCCAGTCCACGGAGGAAGTGGGGAAGGAACACTACCCTCTCATGGGGCCTTGGGGTGGGGAGGAGCTGCCCCTTTTTGGGAAGCCGGTACGCGATGTTGTTACACAAGTATCGGGCCTTCCTTAGTTTTTTGATGTGTCCCTCCGTGATGGAGGAGACCATCCACTTGCCTCCCACTCCGAACATGGCTGGAGAAGGTTGAGGTAGGGAGTGCGGACTTGGGCGCTGGAGCTCGAGTGCGCGAGAATGAATGAGCAAGGGAGGAAGAAGGCGTAGGTGAAAAGGTGGATCCTTATCCCCTTATATGGGTGGACGCGACTATGCATCCCCACCAGCCTGGTAAAACTCGCTTATCTCCCAAGCGCCATAATCAATGGCGAGGTTGAGTTACCGACGCCCGTATTGATGAGAATCCCGGAATAAGGGGACACAATCTCTGCTTTAACAAGACGTGCCAAGGAAACCGCCTCGCATAACACGCTGAGATGGGATAGTAAAACGGTTCGAATAAAAGCTTGGCTGTGGTGTGATGTCACACTACAGAATACGTCAGCAGATTAGATTTGTGTAAATATTATTCTCTCTATGGCAATATGTGGAAACTTATTTTGTAGAGCCGGACACTATCTTTCTGTTCAAAATCTTCTATGAAGTACTTGGAGGAGGAAGCCGCCTTGCAATGCCGAAGACAATATGCACGCCGGACTCGTCGTCATTGAAGCCGGGTTCAGGGGCTACTGAGGGAGTCCATGATTAGGGGGTGTCCGGATGGCCGGACTATACCTTCAGCCGGACTCCTGGACTATGAAGATACAAGATTGAAGACTCCGTCCCGTGTCCGGAAGGGACTTTCCTTGGCGTGGAAGGCAAGCTTGGCGATACGGATATGTAGATCTCCTACCATTGTAACCGACTCTATGTAACCCTAACCCTATCCGGTGTCTATATAAACCGGAGGGTTTTAGTATGTAGGACATGATATTCATACACAATCATACCATAGGCTAGCTTCTAGGGTTTAGCCTCTCTGATCTCGTGGTAGATCTACTCTTGTACTACCCATATCATCAATATTAATCAAGCAGGACGTAGGGTTTTACCTCCATCGAGAGGGCCCGAACCTGGGTAAAACTTCGTGTCCCTTGCCTCCTGTTACCATCCAGCCTAGACGCACAGTTCGGGACCCCTACCCAAGATCCACCGGTTTTGACACCGACATTGGTGCTTTCATTGAGAGTTCCTTTGTGTCGTCGCCGTCAGGCTCGATGGCTCCTACGATCATCGATGGCGATGCAGTCCTGGGTGAGACCTTCCTCCCCGGACAGATCTTCGTCTTCGGCGGCTTCGCACTGCGGGCCAATTCACCTTGCCTCCTGTTACCATCTGGCCTAGACGCACAGCTCGGGACCCCCTACCCGAGATCCGCCAGTTTTGACACCGACAGGAGTCCCGGATGTGATCACGGACATGACGAGGAGTCTCGAAATGGTCGAGACATGAAGATTGATATATTGGAAGCCTATGTTTGGACACCGGAAGTGTTCCGGTTGAAATCGGGATTTTACCGGAGTACCGGGAGGTTACCGGAACCCCCTGGTGACTTAATGGGCCTTAGTGGGCCTAGGTGGAAGAGAGGAGAGGAGGCAAGGGCTGGCCGCGCGCCCCTCTGCCCCCTTCCTTCCTTCTCCTCCACTCCTTCCCCCTCCCAAGTCCTATTCCAACTAGGAAAGGGGGGGAGTCCTACTCCCGGTGGGAGTAGGACTCCTCCTGGCATGCCCCAAGCCTGGCCGCACCTCTTCCCCCTTGCTCCTTTATATACGGGGGCAGGGGCACTCCAGAGAAACAACAATTGATCATTGATCTCTTAGCCGTGTGTGGTGCCCCCCTCCACCATAATCCTCGATAATATTGTAGCGGTGCTTAGGCGAAGCCCTGCGACGGTAGAACATCAAGATCGTCACCACGCCGTCGTGCTGATGGAACTCTTCTCTGACATTCTGCTGGATCAGAGTTCGGGGATCGTCATCGAGCTAAACGTGTGCTAGAACTCGGAGGTGTCGTAGTTTCGGTGCTTGATTGTTCGGGCCGTGAAGACGTACAACTACATCAACCGCGTTGTTATAACGCTTCCGCTTTCGGTCTACGGGGGTACGTGGACAACACTCTCCCCTCTTGTTGCTACGCATCACCATGATCTTACGTGTGCGTAGGATTTTTTTTGAAATTACTACGTTACCCAACAATATAGCCCCTGGTACTTCTGCGCTCGTCCGAATACGGGGCGCGTACGTACATGACCGAGAAATGGCCCTTCGTTAATGCGGAGGAATCTCAAAGATTCCAATCAGTCATCGAGTGGTTGACCAGTCTCTCGCTATATCATGACATTCAATTTTCGGCTTTCTCTACTGAGGTGCTCATCCAGATGAACAAGGGCACAATCGCAGTAGTTCTCCCAGTGCTACCTTTGCCGATATAACGGAACATAAGGTACCAAAATGTGGGAGCCGAGCAAACCCAACATTTGACCAAAGACATGATTCAGAGCTGATGCATATAGGGCCAAACTCACGACGTCGAACACTCCCTAAGGTGTTTGGTATTTATAACATATACCGGGCTAAACAATGCCCTTTATAAGAAAGCCCATGTGTCCAGGTACGTGCAAAATCCTGGCGTGGCCACATGCCAATAACGCTGGCATCCTTCTTGGTTGTGTGGAGTATCCAGAGGATGTGAGCAACAAGAGACAGTAAAAAAGGTTTATGCAGGGTCTTAATCTAAAAATAAACCTTTGGGCGGGTGCCTGCTGCACGTCTGCGCCTGTGTCTCCGTTGTGCCGTGTCCTGGACGGGTGTAGCACGATTGTCATCTGCAAAAGGAAATAACTTAGGTGAAAGTTGCCGTGCCAAAAAGAAGAATGAATTATCAAAATTCCAGAGAAACCTAGTTGAGCCGGGCTGGCCCTGATTACACGTGGGAAGCCCCTGGTATCGTTTTATGAGGGTTCAAAAACCAATCTCATGCATGTATGATGGAACGCCGGACTTGTCTAACCATGTCTGTGGTCTTGACGACCTGCCATTTTTTCTGGTTGGTGAGGCCGTCTAGTGTGCGGCTGTTAGAGCCGTCGCGTCCTCTTTCGTACGTAAGGAATGGTTGGTATTTCCGCTAACTGTTATGACGCCTCGTGGACCGGGCATCTTGAGCTTGAGAAAAGCATAATGCGGTATTGCGTTAAAGCGAGTGAAAGCCGCCCTTCCGAGTAGTGCTTGAAAATCACTCCGGAATGGAGCGATGTGAAAGGTTAACGTTTCACTCCGGAAGTTATCGGGAGAACCGAATACCACCTCTAGTAGTAGAGAGCCCGTGCAGTGGGCCTCTTGGCCTGGTATTAGTCCCTTGAAGGTAGTATTACTGTGGCTTATTTGTGTCGGGTCTATTCCCATTTTGCGGACTATTTCCTGATATACCAGATTTAGATCACTGCCGCCATCCATGAGGACCCTTGTGAAATGTTACCCATTTATTATTGGGTCTAACACTAAGGCGGTCAGTCCTTCGCACCGGATATGTGTATCACGATCCCTATGATCGAAAGTGATCGGGCAGGCCGACCAGGGGTTGGACCTAGGGGTGACGGGCTCTATGGCGCGTGTGCCTAGAAGTGCGTGATTCCTTCTCCTCTTTGTCACCTGGATCACGTTTACTGTTTTAACCTCTGGTGGGAACTTTTTCTGTCCTCCGGCGCTTTGCTAGCAAGGTTCATCCACGTCTTCGCTTGGTGTGTCTTCCCCTTTGTGTTCGGCGTTTAGCTTACCGGCCTGCTTGAAGACCCAACATTCTCTGTGGGTATGATTTGCAGGTTTGTCTGGGGTGCCGTGAATTTGACAGAGTTTGTCAAGAATTTTGTTTAGGCCAGATTGTCCTTCTCTGCTGCCTTTGAAAGGCTTTTTCCGCTGACCTGGTCGGGAGCCCCTGAATCTGGCGTTTACCGCCGTGTTATCTAGGCTACCTTATTTATTTCGACGCTTGTTTTTGTTGCGTCGTGGTTTACCATTACCATCCCTGACTTCAGATGTGCTTGGGTCGCTGGTGCTGCTACGGGCCAACCAGCTGTCCTCACCCGCACAAAAGCGGGTCATGAGGCTTTTTAGGGCTGCCATTGTTCTCTGTTTTTCTTGACCGAGGTGTCTGGCGAGCCATTCGTCTTGGACGCTGTGTTTAAAAGCTGCTAAGGCTTCGGCGTCCGGACAGTCGACAATTTGGTTCTTCTTGGTGAGGAACCTGTTCCAAAGCTTTCGGGCGGACTCTCTGGACTGTTGGATTATATGACTTAAATCGTCTGCATCCGGAGGTCGGACATACGTCCCTTGGAAATTGGCCCGGAAAGCATCCTCGAGCTCCTCCCAACTTCCAATTGAGTTTTCGGGGAGGCTTTTCAGCCAGTGCTTAGCTGGCCCTTTAAGCTTGAGGGGAAAGTATTTAATGGCATGGAGATCGTCTCCACGAGCCATATGAATATGGAGGATGAAGTCCTCTATCCAGACTCCAGGGTCTGTGGTTCCGTCGTACGCCTCTATGTTCACCGGTTTGAATCCCTTTGGGAATTCATGATCCAGCACCTCATCAGTGAAACATAAGGGGTGTGCGGCACCCCTGTATTGGGATGCACCACGGTGTTCGGACGGTTGTAGTATTCGGTGTTGGTTGTGTATCGCAGTGTGCTTCCTAGATCCATAGATAGATCTGGTCGCGCCGGATTTTTGACGCAAGTTTTCACGTAGATCGTGTGTTGACTTATGCATGACTTTGTTAGCCGCTCTATCGCGTTCACAGGGTGGTGAATCCGGCCAATTGGCCGTATCACTTTTCGGCTGTATGGGCTCTAAGGCCTCATTGTCGAATTCCGGTAATAGCTTGCGCTTTGGATAGCCATTCGGATGGTAACTTCCACCATACTTTGTTACTTTGTTCCACTTGCTGTTGAGTGTATCTTGTGCGACCTTGATCCTTTGTTCTGTTTCTTCAGGCTTCTCGCTGTGGCAATAAGCCTTCTGCGGAGGTTCTCTTCCTCCAAGTGTGTTTCCGGGATGATGGGTGCATCTTCGTCTGGACTGTTTTCTTCCCTAGACGGGGATTGATGAGGCTTATCTTTGGCATCATCGTGTTCGGACGTCGGATCTGTACTATGTTTGCACTTTGCATCTTGATCGTGTTCTGCCACCGGGGTGGTGCAGTTGTCATCTCTTCCAGAGTCACGTGGACTATTATTATCGCTGTTCTTGCTATGGCGGGACTTAGAGCGGCGCCGCTGACGTCGGTGCTTGGGTTGCTTCTTGGAGGTGTCATCCTCCGTTGTCTCATCGCCATTGGCTTCTTTGGGGGTGTCCACCATGTATACGTCATGTGATGAAGTAGTGGTCCAGTGCCCTGTGGGTGGTGGTTCCGGTTCGTCTCCTGCATCGTCGTCCATACCGTTGATGTCTTCGGAGTCGAAGTCGAGCATGTCGGTTAAGTCGTCGACAGTGGCTACTAAGTGGGTGGTGGGTGGGCAGCGAATTTCTTTGTCGTCCGCATCCCATTCTAGCCGGACATAGTTCGGCCAGGGTTCTCCTGACAGGGAGAGAGACCTTAATGAATTTAGCACATCTCCGAAAGGTGAGTGCTGAAAGATATCCGCGGAGGTGAACTCCATGATCGGTGCCCTGTCGGCTTCGATAGGCACATATATAGGCGGCTCGGAGTCCGTGGCCAGGGATAAATCCAGTGGTTCGGCGACACGGCCCTCGTATGGGGTGAAGTCAGTATCCGACTCTATCGCCACTGAGAGTGCGGCCTCCATGGCGGGGTCCATCCCTCCACTCTCGGATGGCGCGACTTGCTCCGGATTGATAGACAGAGTAGTTGCGGATGCGATCTCCCGAACATTGTCCGACGGCAGAGTTACATCATGCTCGTCACGAATGTACGACGCGTCTGACATGGGCCCGAATCCGTCGAAGATCGAGTCTCCATGGATGTCGGCCGTGTAGTTCAAGTTTCCAAATCTGACCTGATGGCCAGGGGCGTAGCTCTCAATCTGCTCCAGATGGCCAAGCGAATTGGCCCGCAGTGCAAAGCCGCCGAATATGAAAATCTGTCCAGGGAGGAAAGCCTCACCCTGGACCGCATCTCTAGCGATGATCGGAGGAGCCATCAAGCCTTATGGTGACAACACAGTGGAACTCTCAATGAAAGCACCAATGTCAGTGTCAAAACCGGTGGATCTCGGGTAGGGGGTCCCGAACTGTGCGTCTAAGGCGGATGGTAATAGGAGGCAGGGGACACGATGTTTACCCAGGTTCGGGCCCTCTTGATGGAGGTAATACCCAACGTCCTGCTTGATTGTTCTTGATGATATGAGTATTACAAGAGTTGATCTACCACGAGATCAGAGAGGATAAACCCTAGAAGCTAGCCTATGGTATGATTGTATGTTGTCCTATGGACTAAAACCCTCCAGTTTATATAGACACCAGAGGGGGCTAGGGTTACACAAGGTCGGTTACAAAGGAGGAGATATACATATCTATATTTCCTAGCTTGCCTTCCACTCCAAGTAGAGTCTCATACGGACACGAGACGAAGTCTTCAATCTTGTATCTTCATAGTCCAACAGTCCGGCCAAAGAATATAGTCCGGCTGTCCGGAGACCCCCTAATCCAGGACTCCCTCAATCGTCATCATCAACCATCCCCCATCACCAATTTCATGATGCTCACTGCCGTGCGTGAGTAATTCCATTGTAGGCTTGCTGGACGGTGATGGGTTGGATGAGATCTATCATGTAATCGAGTTAGTTTTGTTAGGGTTTGATCCCTAGTATCCATTATGTTCTGAGATTGATGTTGTTATGACTTTGCTATGCTTAATGCTTGACACTAGGGCCTGAGTGCCATGATTTCAGATCTGAACCTATTATGTTTTCATCAATATATGAGAGTTCTTGATCCTATCTTGCAAGTCTATAGTCACCTATTATGTGTTAAAGTGATAATAATCGAGATACTTACCGGTGATGATAGTAGTTTGAGGAGTTCATGTATTCACTATGTGTTAATGCTTTGTTCCGGTACTCTATTAAAAGGAGGCCTTAATATCCCTTAGTTTCTGATAGGACCCCGCTGCCACGGGAGGGTAGGACAAAAGATGTCATGCAAGTTCTTTTCCATAAGCACGTATGACTATATTCAGAATACATGCCTACATTACATTGATGAATTGGAGCTAGTTCTGTGTCACCCTAGGTTATGACTGTTACATGATGAACCACATCCGGCATAATTCTCCATCACTGATCCATTGCCTACGAGCTTTCCATATATTGTTCTTTGCTTATTTACTTTTCCGTTGCTATTGCTATCATCACTACAAAACACCAAAAACATTACTTTTGCTATCATTACCTTTTGCTACTATTACCACCACTATCATATTACTTTGCTACTAAACACTTTGCTGCAGATATTAAGTTTCCAGGTGTGGTTGAATTGACAACTCAACTGTTAATACTTGAGAATATTGTTTGGCTTCCCTTGTGTCGAATCAATAAATTTGGGTTGAATACTCTACCCTTGAAAACTGTTGCAATCCCTTATACTTGTGGGTTATCAGCATGATGCTGATTTTAAAGATGTAATGCAGAATTGTAAAGACAGAAGAACGTGGAACATGTTCATTGTTAATGATGGATTTGTGTTCCATGCTAACAAACTATGCATTCCAGCTAGCTCTGTTCGTATTTTGTTGTTGCAGGAGGCGCATGGAGGAGGATTAATGGGACACTTTGGCATGAAGAAGACGGAGGACGTACTTGCTACACGTTTCTTTTGGCTAAAGATGAGACGGGATGTTGAGCGTTTTGTTGCTCGCTGCAATACATGTCAAAAATCTAACTCACGACTCAATCCTCATGGTTTATATATGCCTTTGCATGTACCTAATGTTCCTTGGGAGGATATATCTATGGACTTTGTTTTAGGTTTACCTCGAACAAAGAAGGGGAGGGATAGAATATTTGTTGTCATGGATAGATTCTCGAAAATGGCACACTTTATGCCATGTCATAAAAGCGACGATGTTGTTAATGTTGTTGATTTGTTCTTCCATGAAATTATTCGCTTGCATGGTGTGCCAATTACTATTGTTTCAGATCATGATACTAAATTTCTTAGCCACTTTTGGAGATGTTTATGTGCTAAGTTGGGGACTAAACTGCTTTTTAGTACTACTTGTCACCCCCAAACCGATGGACAAACTGAACTAGTCAATAGAACATTGTCTACTATGCTTAGGGCTGTTTTGAAGAATAATAAGAAAATGTGGGAAGAATGCTTGACTCATATTGAATTTGCTTATAATCGTTCATTGCATTCTACTACTAGGATGTGCCCTTTTGAAATTGTGTATGGCTTCCTACCTCGTGCACCTATTGATTTGTTGCCTCTTCCATCTTCAGAGAAGGTTAATTTTGATGCTAAACAACATGCTGAATTGATTATAAAAATGCATGAGTTAACTAAGGAAAACATTGATCATATGAATGCCAAATATAAACACGCTAGAGATAAGGGTAGAAAACATGTTGTGTTTGCACCTGGAGATCTTGTTTGGTTACATTTGCGTAAGGATAGATTTCCTGATTTGTGCAAATCAAAGCTAATGCCATGTGTTGATGGTCCTTTTAAGGTGTTAGAGAAAATAAATGATAATGCAAATAAACTTGAGCTGCATGCAGATTTTGGGGTTAGTCCGACTTTTAACATTGCAGATTTGAAGCCTTATTTGGGTAAGGAAGATGAGCTTCCATCAAGGATGACTTCATTTGAAGAAGGGGGGATGATGAGGACATCAATACAATTGTTACACCCACAACCCATGCTACTATACATACTGGACCAATTACTAGAGCTCGTGCACGCCAATTAAATTACTAGGTACTTTTTTTTCTTGGTAATGATTCTAATGTTCATGAGAATATGATGATGCCTAAATTGGATACATTTTTTTGATTACAAATGAAGGGCCTAGCTTGGAGAAGGATGAACATTGAAGCAAGAACAAGCATGGAGATGATGGCATGCACAAGGGAAACATGAACGGAGTTTCAAGTGATGATCTCAGGACTTTGAAGCCACCGTAATGAGTGCATTGGATGAAATATACAAGATGCTACTTCACAAATTTCATCCAAAGGCTATTTATAGGTGTTGTGTCACCTTATTATTGGGCCAGGCCCATGTAATTTCGAAATACATAAGTATAAGTTGTTTTTAGAGTCTATATGTGTGGGGAAACAAGAGATAGGGTTGGTTTCGGACCCCCTCCCCCAAGGGCTACTAAATCCCCCGGTCTTCCTCCATATATTCAGCCCTTAGGGCGTCGTTTAGACTTTGGGTTTTGTTTAGATTCAAAGTTCGCCATAGCTGCAACTTCGCGTACTTCGTTTGTGTTCAACGACCAGATAGAGATGTCACATAACCCCACCTTGATCAAGAAAGCTTTCATCTTATATTCGCAATATCCAAATTGCAATCTTAGTTTCTTGCTTGTTCTTCATTTTCTTGTAGGAAATAGACCCTCGTGGTCAGGTTGATCATGCTCCGGCGTGGTCAATAACCCCTTGGAAGTTGGTATAGTGATTGCTAAGGCGCGACGTCTCGCACGTTCGTAGTCGGATCGTCAAGGTCGACTCCCACAGAAAATGATTGCTATCTCATCGAAACATCGGGACACCCTCGCCTCTATCAAGTTCTAAATGTAATGAAAATCTGTCGTGTTTGCATTAATCTTGTCCGGTGTATATGAACTTTCACAATAATAGTGAGATATATTGTAGGAGTATGAAAATACTACCTCCATCCCAAAATTCTTGTGATAGATTCGTCTAGATATGGATGTATCTAATACTAAAACATGACTTGATACATTCGTATTTAGACAAATCTAAGACAAAAATTTTGGGACGGAGGGAGTATATGGAATGATGATTCATTTTTGTGTGTATAAACTTAGAAGGTTTGACCCGAGACATAGCTAACATACAAAGTAAATAAACACATAGGGTCTACATACACAATTTATCTTAGGCACTCTAATAGTACGTCCACTACACATTCACGCATTTCACATCTTTCTACATCTATAGGAACCTATGAAAGGGTTAACGTAAATTGCCTCTCTCTCTCCCCCTGATTTTCATGGTGGTGGGCCCCTCCCTCCCCCCAATCTACAATCAACAGCTCACATGTTTCACATTACGTTAATTACATAACTGGATTACATAGGTGTAGCATTACTCGTCCTAAAAAACAAACTAAGCCAACCTCCTAGCATATTGCACGGGAAAAGACCAGGCCGCACCGTTTTATTCAGGGTTACCGGATTACTAGTAGTAGTACCGATGGACCGCATGAAGCACCAAGTTTTTTTGAGGGGGCGAAGCACCAAGTTTAAAAGGAAAAGAGGTGGTACACTCACAGCACGCTTGTCGCGGTCGCATTGCACCCCACACATGGTCGATCCTGCACACGGCTCACGCAAACGGAATGCGCTTCGGCTTGCCTCTTCACTGACACATGGGACAACACTTGGAGAAACCGACCATGCACCAAACTCCCCCCGCCCATCGTGCGAAAATCCACTGCCCCCAAAATTTCTCCCAAATCCCAAATTCAACCGCCTTCGGCCAACTAGCCAATAATATTCCCCAAACCCCTCCCCCCAGGCCCCTCCACTCCATTCGCTCCGCCAAAGCCGCCCCCCGCCGCGTCGATACGTCGGCGCCACAGTTCGTCGAGGGCACGGACGGTGATCCTCTTGCTCCCACAGTACGCTCTCGTAGACTGTCGTCCTCTAGCCGCGCTGCCACCGCTGGCGACATTCTTGTGGAGACGCACGACAGTCAGTGCCGCCACCGCTGGCGACATTCTTGTGGAGACGCATGGCGGTCAGCTTCTCCCATGGTACACGCATTCTAGACTGAGGCCATGTGCATGTTGGTGTAGCGCTGAATGTTAGCTGATAGATGATGTTAATGTCACTATTTGCCAAAGTATTTTACAATCAATATGCTCTGCTTAAGAAGCTTCCTTGCCCCTTTCTACACTCAATCTGCTTAGCTGAGATGGCATGCCAAGCCTGATTAGTTGCTAAAGTATCGTGTCATATATTTATTGTGACGTAGATTGCCATGGTCTAGTAGCCAATCTGTTAGGTGAAATAGCTTTACACCATTTTATACTCGATCTTTGTTGCTGAGATGGCCTTCGATGGCTGTGTGCTCGGCCTCATTGACTGCTAAAACAGCCTGCCATAATTTAGCACTCAAATCTGTTTGCTGAATTAGCTTTACATATATCTCGTTACTTAGATCTGCTTGTCCAAATATCTTGCCATAGGTTTAGACATCGAACTAGGTATTTTTTGGAATTCATAAAAAAGCATATATGTTTTTCCTGTAATATCTAGTAGAAGAACTAATTTGTATGTCTAACAAATGGACATGACTTGGATAACTTCTGCTCGAAGATTCTCCACTGCATATGTCGAGGGGGTTGAAAACATCATGAACTTTATCAGAGCTGAGTACGACGGTCCAAAATCAGATGTGCTCTGCCTGTGTAGCAGTTGTATGAATTTATTTACAAGACCCTAGTCAACTATGCAAAATCATCTACACTTGTATGGGATGTCGGTCACATATACTAGGTGGGTTCATCATGTTGAAGCTGTGAACGTCAATGTTACTGACTATGTGGAAGTAGCATATCACCATCTTGATCTGCCTGATGCTCAGGTGGAAGAGGAGGAGGTGGTGGTGGTGGAGCTAGTGAGTTTGACCAACATTGAAACAATGCTACGAAATGCTCGTGCATTTCGTGAACTTTCACCTACAGAAGAAAAATGGTGGGCCCGCATGTTGGAACAATGCAACGTGGCTGTCACCCCAGGAAATAAGCTGTCAGTATTCTCAGCTACGGTCACCTTTCTTCAGGTGAAGACATCTTAGTAGATGACCAAAAAATCATTCAAAGCAATGGTGGCTGCTTTCCGCAAATCTTTCCCATATGCGTCTGAGCTGCCACACACCTACAGTAAAAATGAAGAATTTCCTTCGTGCAGTTGGAATTGGATATGATATGATCCATGTTTGTAAGAATAATTGTGTTCTGTTCTGGAAGGATTATGCCAACTTAAGTGAATGACAAAAATGCAAATCATCAAGATGGAAAGATGGTGATGCTGTGAAGAGGATTCCTCATAATGTTCTGAGACATTTTCCAATTATACCAAGATTGCAGACATTTTTTCATGATGCTGAAACAAGACAAGGTGTACTATGGCATTCTAGGAACCAAGAGTACAGAGATCAGAATGTAATGAGCCATCCATCTCATGGTAGTGACTGGAAAAGCTTCAATCAGAAACACAAAAAGTTTTCTGCTGACTCGAGAAACATTAGACTTGGCTTAGCTTCAGATGGATTTAACCCATTTGGCCACCAGAGCGCCACATATAGCATGTGGCCAATGCTTGTTATCCGTTACAACATGCCTCCAAATGTCTACACCAAAGAATCAAACTACATGATGGCCTTGCTCATCCCAGGTCCAAAAAGTCCTGGAAAGGATTTTGAATTATTCATGGAGCCTCTTGTGGAGGAACTTCAACAGCTATGGAGGGGTGTTCTCACTTGAGACCTATATAGCAGCCCACCAGCTCATTTCTTTCTGCATGCAGTTATAATTTGGTGCATACATGATTATCCGGCTTTGGGCACTATGTTAGGGCGAACGACACATGGTTACAATGCATGTGTTCGCTGTGACAGGAATCCGCTATCATACGCAATATTTAGCAAGATCTATTACATTGGAAACTGTCGTTTCCTTGCCAAGGACAAGCCGCGTCCTACAAAATACTGAAGGTATGTGTTCAATGCAAAGCATGAAAACCGTGATGCACCAAAGAGGCTCACCGCTAATGAGTTGCAAGTGGAATTAGAGAAGGTCAGGCATGAAAACCATCCTGATAATGGTAGCAGGAAAAGGAAGCATGGCAGGGAAGAAGAGAGATTATTGTTTACCCGTAGGTCCACTTTGTGTGACTTGGAGTATTGGAAAGATTTGGATCTGCGGCAAAATCTTGATGTGATGCACATCGAGAAAAATATATGTGATAGCATTATCGACACACTTCTTAATATTGAAGGCAAGAAGAAAGATACCTTAAAATCTAGGTTTGATTTGACACACCTAGGTATCAGAAATGATTTGAAGGTGCAAGATGAAGGTAAACCACGGGATATGGCAACAGCTGTGTACATCTTAGACAAGGTAAAAATAAAAGAATTTTGTGAGGTCCTGACACGTGTGAGATCACCACATGGATTTGCTTCCAACCCTGAAAGGAGAGTCAGTGCAGATGGAAACAAGGTGCAAGGGTTGAAAACTCATTACTGCCATGTCCTACTTCAAAGGGTTTTACCTGTTATCCTTAGAGGATTGAGCCGCCCAGACTTATACAGAGCAGTTGCAGAGTTAGAACAATTCTTCAGGGAACTCTGCAGTAGAAATGTCAGGATAGATGCTTTGGAGCGTCTTAGAGACAAGATACCAACTATCATATGCGACCTTGAGAAGATGCATCCTTCAGCCTTCTTTAATGTGATGGTGCATTTGGATGTTCATCTACCTGATGAGGCACTACTTAGAGGTCCAGTAAAGTATGGCTGGATGTACCCTATTGAAAGGTGGCTAGGCACTTTCAAGGGCTATGTTAGGAACAGAGCTAGACCCGAGGGTTCCATTGTAGAGGCCTACATTGCTACAAAAGCGTTGACCTTCTGCTCAAAATACATTGAAATGGCTGATCAGCTTAGCAAAGAGGTGGGTGAAGACAATCCCGGGCTCAATGTTTTCGATTGTTTTGTTCGAGTTACAGGGAAGAGTCGGCAAGACGACAAACCTAAAGATTTGGGCGAAATGGTTTGGTATGTGTTGAATAAGTGTCCCGAGATACTACCTTATATCAAGTAAGCGCTAAGTACTGCAGCTTATAAATCGTAACACTACAAGAAAAATACACTTCCGTGATGATACATGTTTGTCACAGTAGGTCGCATTTTCTGTCATGCATCTACATCCATGATGATTTCATGACAGAATCGAGATAGTCATACATGTGCTATCGTAGAAGTGTTACATGACATTACCAAAATTATCATCACGGAAGTGTCCACTTCCATGACGATAAATCACGCGTCATAGAAGTGCTTTCGTCAAGGCTTACCAACACGTGGCATCCACCGTAACGGGTCGCCGTTAAGCTATCGGGTTCCGGTTTGGATCCGATAACCCGTTAACAGCCCGGACCAATGGGGATTTTCGATGTGTAAAATAATCATTGGCTGGAGGAAACACGTATCGACTCACCATTGGGACATATGTCATCCACTCATTGGACAAAATGCGCCAATGATACGTCAACACGTGGCACGGCCCAACAGAGGCCCATTCCTGTGAAAAAGCCGGCCCATTTGACTTGGTCAAAAGATAGCGGGTTGGCCCACAAAAAGCCTATTAATGGCATGTTCGCACATAGCCCATTTACAGCCCGCTAACCCAGGTCCCATTACGGCCTATTCGAATTAGGCCCAATAGCGTCATCTGAGCCATCCAATATGATTCCAGCCTATTGTAACTTCCAGCCCATGTCTGGCCCATGACGTCTTTCAGCCCACATGAGGCACTTTGTAACTCTTGCCCCATTAACGGCCTGTGGTGAAACTGGCCTGTAATGAACAGTATATCGCCTTATACCCATTAACGGCCCATTATTCCATTGGGTCGTTTCAAGCCCATGCTATATTTCGGCCTTCTCAGGGCCCATTTATTCTTGGGCTCATTTCCAGCATTCGGTTACTTACGGCCTGTTACTGGCCTTTTCTGATTGTGGGCCAAATTTAGCCCATGGTTACAGTCGGCCTGTTAATCCGTTGGGCCATTTTTATAGCATCATCAAATACGACCGATTAACGACGACCCGTTATGGTTGGCCCATGAATGGACGATTCCAACTCTAGCCCGTTTAAGGCCCATAATGCGGTCCGTTGTTGGCCCGTGTTTGGCCAATCGATCATACGGCCCGTAGAAAGGCCGTTGTTTTTACGGCCCGTAGGAGGCCCAGGGTCACTATAGTAAATATGTAGCCCGTGGTTATTGTGGCCTAGTTTTAGAAATAGGTTATTGCGACCACTAGCAAACCGCAGAAAAAGAACTGCACTCACTAGAAGCAAACAAATAAACAAGACAACAAGGATATAAATAAGCAAACAACTTATGCTAGGCTATCACGACTATTACACATATTACACCCACTGGGCATCAAAGTTCACCACCAGTGCAAATATAAGGAACAAAACAGCATATCACATACACTGGTTTTCAAAGTTGGCAACCAGTGCAAATAAACACCACAAGGAAACAAGTCCAGAACTGAAACTACTTCAGAAGAGCTCAAGATACAATATCCTGGGTACACATAATGCTGGCAAGATGCTTAGACGCTTATTAAGTTTCTCTTGTTTGGCGCTTAAATCCTCCAGCGCTTGCTGTTGCACAAGAAAGTATGCATCTGAATTCTGCAGGGACTTCCTCAGTCTTTCAGCTTCTTGCTGCATCACAACTGACTGATGCCTTTCAGCTTGTAGCTGAGACCGAAGAAGCTGAAGTGATTCAGGCAGCGAGTTCGAAGAGCTTGTGCCAGCTGTACTGGCTAGTAACTCAAACACTACATCAACGCAGGACTATGGGGTTTCTCGCTGTCTACAAGATCGTTTTTATCACCTTTCTTGGAGACCAACAGGGTTGTGTCACTATCTTGAACCTTATCTGCATTACTTTCTCTACCATTGCATAGTGGGGTTCTCTTCTCCAATATTCTATTCGCATACTACAAGAGAAACAAGCAGACACATCACAGGAAACTCATTTTGGTAAACCGGTTTAGTAGTAAGGTGGACAACATAACAACATGAAACAAACATATATCTATGTACTATGGTCACTGTATTGTACATATCATTCTAGTTTATGTTGCCAAATCAAGATAGAGGCATAGTTCAACTCATATATTCTAAAGACATAGCAGCATAGACCGAATATAAGTGTGAGAAACTACACAACATTGGCAACACTTGTAATCTGCATCACATCAGAACATAACGGTTTATACAACTGAAACTGAAATCAACATAGAGCAAGAAGTTACAACATCAATCTAGTTAAAGAAATAGGTGATGCAATAGCAAAGGAGTATGGACCATAGCTACGGAATCTGACCTGAGAACAGTTGCTCTTCTGCTTTAAATGTGGAGCTTGGGTTCACTATGGTGGTCTTCGTGCTTTGGGCACTGCAGTTGCTTTACAAACTGCTCGTGTGGGGGTACTCTATGGTGGACATGGTGCTTTTTCAACCAGAAGTGGGTTACTATCCGCTGGGTTGGGGTTAGATGGGTTGTAGCTGGTTCTCTGCCCAACGCTGCAAGTGTGCAATCTGGAAGAGTCTCGATTATGTGTGGTGGGGCTTGTTTGTGGGCCAGTACAACCATGGTTCTATCTGCATCAACGGGTAGCACTGTCTTTTGTGAAGAACGGGTTTTTGCACCCTTAGATACTACCATCACCCCCTCCAATTCAAATGGCTGATAAACAAGAAAATAAATTGAACGTACAGACATTGTATGATAGACGGATGTGGTAATTCACATATATGTTGTCTAACCAAACAGGATAGCATGAGAGTTTCAGATATATGATGGATAACTTAACATGGTATAATGGCATAATTCAACATATGATGAGTATCTAAACATGATGACATGACAAAATTATATGATGTCTTTCTAAAATAGGTTGGGATGAAATAATTCACATACATGTTGTCTAAGTATACAGGATGGCATGATATAATTGACATAATTGATTCATATACTAAGCAGATCGATTCAATATTGTGCATATGATGTCTAAACTATGCAATGCAAGACACCATATGCATGATATGGGAAATATAAACATTGCAACTTAGAGCATACACCTCTGGTGGGATATAGGACTGGTCATCTGTCTCTGAATCCTCCTCTGAGGAGCTCCCTATAACCATCGAGATATATGCTTCAATAGGTACCATTGCCTGCTCTGAAGACCTTGTTTTCACTCCTGATTTTTCCATAACCAGCTCAAATGGCTGATACACATGAAGAGTAGTTCAATATACACAGATTGTTGACAAATGGAATGTGTAATGAAAAAAGATGGCATGAGATAATTCACATATATGATGCCTGGGTACATGGCGGTGCATAATTCACATATATGATAACTGGCTAAAAAACATGGCATTGCATAATTCACATATCTGATATAGAAAGAAAACAGGAGGCATTCACACAAAGCATGTCTAATCTAAGCAGATGGCATGGCAATGCAAGACACCATATACATGATATGGTCAATATAACCCTGTCAAGTTAGAGCATGCACCTCAGGGGGGGTACGACTAGTCATCTGTTTCTGAATCCTCCTCTGATGAGCTATCTGTAACCAGCAAGAAAACTGCATTGACAAGTAGCACTGACTGCTCAAAAGACCTTATTTTCACTCTAGATTTTCCCATGACTGACTCAAATGGCTGATGCACAGGAAGAGTAGATGAATGTATAAACATTGTTGACAAATGTAATACATTATGAAAAAATTATGGCACGATAAAATTCACATATACAATGACTGGCTAAATAGGATGGCATTGAATGATTCACATATATGATGCCTAGCTAAATAAGATGGAATTGCATAATTCCCATATACTCCTCCGTTCCTAAATATTTGTCTTTTTAGAGATTTCAAATGGACTACCACATATGGATGTATATAGACATATTTAGGAACGGTGGGAGTATGATATAGAAACCAAACAGGTGGCATTCACACAAAGCAAATCTAAACTAAGCTGATGACATATAAGATGTATAATGTAAGCAATGCGAGGCGCCATATGCATGATATGACCAACATCAGCATGCCAGGTTAGAGCAAACACCTCAGGTGGTAAATAGGAGTGGTCGGCTCCCTCTAAATCCCCATCTGAACAGTTATCTTCCTATGGAATACAATCTAGAATGGTGGGAGGGGGGGCCACTTCGCCCACCATGGAGCGGCATCTGCATGACATTATATTCCCACACAACGGTCTTCTCATTTTCTCTACATGTTCAGTATGATTATGTACAATAACTGACATGCATAATAAAAAATAGTTAGATTTTGTAAGGCCTAAGGGGTGCATGCAGAAATCAAGACTTATGGTAGCAAACGAGTGGATAGATCCAAAACTAATGATAGAAGGTAGATTATATCTTCAGTTTAAAAAGATAGACAATGGATCATCTACTATTTGTTGCCCACCCAACATGAACCACATAGAAGACCCAAGATGAACTAGATAGTAGACAGATACTATTCATTGCTGCCTCAATATGTGCCCCACGGGCATTTTAAAACTCAAGCTTGAACGATAAAGTAGCAGGTAATAATAAGCAATGTATAACGTAAGCAAAAACGAAAGAGTGTGACCTCTCTTCCGGAACTGTGTAGTCCTTAGGTTCATCTGCTCAGTCGATGATGGTAATGCAGTTGGTGTGGCTGCCGGCAACGGGAAGATGATCTAATGCAGTGAAAGAAAGTCTGCAGGGGGAATCTCTACTGCAGTGAATGCTTGTGTCGATGGTGCACCTTAGGTGGGGTGGATGACGGCACGGCAGGAGCAGGACATAACACACAGAGTTTTCTTTGACGGCTATTTGAAAATGAAGTAAATCTGTAAGGGCTCCTTAGAATTGGAGGATTGTATAAACGCAGGGACAGGAAAAACACAGGAATAGGATAGGAATGCACGTGCAAAACAGAGCATTTGGAAACATAGGGTTTCTATGAACCTAGCTGTTTGGTTCACATGAATTGGAAGAACACAGGAATGGAGAAACATGGTCAAATTAAAGTCAAACCACGTGAAAATGAAAAAAATAAGAATCTTATTATGCTAGTAATGCAATTAGTCATGTTCTTCATGCATATTAATTTGAAAAGGACGTCCAAGTGGATATTAAAATTCCTATGTTTTTTCTTTGAAAGAGACATCGAAGGAAAAAAATCCTCCAGTTTTGCTTTGCTCCACTCCTTCTAACCAAATTCACGAATAGTAGTACCATAATAGTTCCATAACAAAGGATCCATGAGGGATCGACATGAATGCAGAGTAACAAAGTGTTGCGATGAGTGTACAACCTCTTTCACATAGCATATCGACCTCAACATCATTGGGTTGGAGTAGAGGATGGTGATGCTGGTGTGACTGTTGGAGGCGGGGAAGAAGATTTGAGGCCTCTGGAAATGACACCGAGGGTACTACTCCGCTGTGATGGATGGTTTCGTCATTGGAGCAGCTCTGCTGAGGTGTACGGCGGCGAGGCTGAAGCAGGACAAGACAAACAATGTTAATCTGAAGTGGGATTCTAATATCATCTGCAATAGATGATGTAAAATACATCACCAAAAAGTGCTAGATGTAAAACACATCAGCAGCGCCACGGCCGCTCCAACAGATGTTGTAAATACTGTTCACTCTGAACTTAACTAAAGAAACTGAACTTTACAGTTGAATCTGAATTTTACTGTTGAAACTGATTGAACTAGTAGCAGAGCATTGCAATAGATGTTTAGGGCGTTCGAGCACTAGTAGCAGAGAAGCAGTGACCTAAATCAGTAGACGCTCGAGCAGGGAACGCACTAGCAGAGAGCAAGTCACGCGGCAGCACCGCGAGCGAGTGCTAAAGCAGTAACTCCTGTAGCTGCCAGAGGTCATGTAGCAGCAACGCGAGCGAGAGCAATAGCAGAGTAGCAGCAGGATCGAGAGCAAGAGCGGAGCAGTAGCGTGACCGACAGCAATAGCAGAGCAGAGCAGCAGCACAAACAAAAGCAAGAGCAGTGCGGCAGCGTGGCCAACAGCAAGAACAGAGCCGCATCACGAGCAAGAGCCGGAGCAGCAGCAGCAGCGCAAGCGAGAGCTGGAGCAGCTGCAGCTACTGCCGGTGTGGAAGTCACTGCGATGGAAGCAACAACATGGGGGAGAGACGTCGTGGATGAAGTGGCCGGTAACGGCGCCATAGATGGAGACCTGCCATGGCTGCTCGGTATCGAGCACCGGCAGCCTCGTGAGATCGAATAAAAGATAAAATGCACCAGTGAGGGCAGAACCTCCTTGGTGGCACCGAGTTGGCCTTGGCTTCATCGGAGGAATTGGTGAGGGTGATGCGGTTCCGGTGGGGCAGATCAAGAAGACACTGTGTGGATGGAGGTGGCGCGATAGACGAGGCAAACGTCGGGGCAACTCCTTGGAGGTGGAGGACGGGCGGCTGATCCAGCGAGATGATGAGATCGACAATGGATCCTCATCCGATGCGGTGGCTGAGGGACGGCGAGCTGTTGCGGTGGACGACGTCGCCGGGAAGATTCTTCGGCTGGGCGGCAGTCGGGAGGCCGACAGAGGAGCGTGGAGTTTCACGGGTTTTGGCAGCCTCGGTGTATGAATGGGGGGCGAAGGGGAAGGTAGGGGGAACCCATGGCTTAGGGACGTGCTTGTCTGAAAGTAGGGTAAGTTACCACCATACCTCCACCGGTTTTGACCACGCGATGCCGAGCCGACATTTCCGGCTGAGGGGTAGAAGGGGGATTTCGCGTGTCTGGGCTGCGGGATCAATTTCGGATGGGGAGGGAGTTTTTGCACACGGTGAAATTTCGGGACATCCAGGTGGGAGTTTCAAAGCAGATGAGACAAAAGATACTCGAGCTTGAAAATTTTGGGATAACAAGGTGCGGATTCCATGTTCGGTAGAACAAACTTAACGTGTACAAAAATACAATTCATACAAGACACAAGAGAGTCGTCCCTTTTACTATATTTCTATAAATTCCATTGAAAAAACTACAAGAAAAATGTAAAAAGATCAGGAGAACAACATTACACTGAACAGTACCAAATCGATTCGCACTTCCCTCAACAATAACAAAAAACAAATCAATTCCCACCAAAAGAAAGAGTCGTGTCCCTTTTTATATGATTACAAATGCCAGGATCTTGAATTTGAATTTTTAAATCCATGTTATGTGAATTCAAATATATCGTTAGGTGACCCTGCGATTTATAGTGGATGTAGTCCTACATTTTGAACTTCCATCATATATGAACATTTTACTCCACCCTGTGAACATATATATCTTGTCTTCTACCATATGGACTAAATTTGAATCAATTTTCCTTATTTGAATATGATTGTTGTCAAGTTATACCATCATTTAAATATTATCTTAATAACAAAAAACATGCATATAGCAGTAATCATATTTTACTATGAACTACATGTACCATACGATCTCCAATTCAAATATTTGTATCCATTTTATGTTGAATTCAAATCAGAGTACATTGGTCTAGGTAGTGAGATGTTTGGGATAATCTAAACCCTGTTTTCATATGTATAATTTTTGGCTGAATTGGGACAAGTTTTGGTATAAGCTTCTTGCAAAACCAGAGATTCTCTCAACAAGCCTCGTGGTTCCGAGAGGGAACGTGTCACCTTTGTGCGAGACGATATACGCTGCCTCCCCCTGATTTTCTTTACAGAGACAACATAGAACTATATGAGTGCCCTGTTAAATTTTGGAATTATTCTGGGTTCGTTTGGCCTTTTTATACATTAATTGATTTTATGGAAATTTAATGTTTATAATTCAAATTTGAACTGCAAGCACATGCTCCGGTGCACCTATGTTGGTTGAAAAATCACATGTGTGTCCTTGGGTGAATAGGTCCCATGCAAGAAATGGGAATGAAATTCAAACATCTGGGCGTCGTGACTCGACCGAGAACATCAAGAAACTTGGTTTTAAATTCTTGTAAATCCAATACTTGCCTGGAAATCATGGAACTTGGCATGGTGTCATGTCATGGCACTAACATGCTGTGGTAAAAAATTGGGCCGAATTGGAACAAGTTTTGGTATAAGCTTCTTGCAAACCGGAGCTTCTCTAAAGAAGGCTCTTGGTTCTGAGAGGGAACGTGTCACCTTTGAATGCGAAACGATTTACGTTGCCCCCCTTGAGTTTCTTTACAGAGGCAACATAGAAATACATGAGTGCCCTATTAAATTTTGGAATTATTACATGTTCGTTTGGCCTTTTTTATACATTAATTGAGTTTCTAATCATTTAATGTGCATAAGTCAAATTTGAACTACAGCACATGCTCCCGTGCACCAAAGTTGGTAGAAAAATCACGTGTGTGTCCTCTGGTGAATTTCTAGGTCCCATGCAAGAAATGGGAATGAAATTCAAACATCTGGGCATCATGGCTCGGCTGAAAACATTGAGAAACTTGGTTTTAAAGTTCTTGTAAATCGAAAACACGCCAGAAAATCATGAAACTTGGTATGGTGTCATGTCATGGTACTACCATGCTGTGGTAAAAAAATTGGCCGAATAGGAACAAGTTTTGGTATAAGCTTCTTGCAAACCAGAGCTTCTCTCAAGAAGGCTCGTGGTTCTGAGAGGGAATGTGTCATCTTTGTGTGCATAATTCAAATTTGAAATACAAGCACATGCTCTAGTGCACCAAAGTTGGTTGAAAAATCACATGTGTGTTGTAACATCCCAATTTTCAATTTGAATGTTATACATAGGTCATCATGTGCATGTCATATTTTCATTTGCATTTTGGTTGAGATCCTAGAAATCTTAAGCAACTCAAGGACCCAAGGAGAGAGTTGGAGATTTCAAACATTTTCATATTTGAATTTTTCTAATTTGAAAAGGCAATCAATTCGGGTTTAATATTTTTCTCTCCAAATCATTTCCAATATTCAAAACAAAAGAGTGAAGATAATATGACTTCTTCTAAAGAGAGGAATATTGGAGAAGAAACTTTAAATCAAATTTATATTTTATTTGGATTTTGTTTGCTATTTTATTTGAATTAGAATAATATGCATTTTTGAAAATTGCATTTTAGGCGAGAAAAATGTTCACTTTGTTCTAATATTACGTTTAGACGTAGAAAATTGTTTCTAGTATTTTTAGGATTTTTTGATATTTTATTAGGTTTTTTTGGGCGAGATTTTATTTTTAAAAAAACTTCTAGCCTGACTGGGCCGAAGGCCCAGCCGAGCAGTCCGGCCCACTCTTGTGCCGCCTTCCTGCCGCGCGGAGAGACCGAGCCGCCGCCGCCGCCCGAGTCCGGCCGGGACATGATTCCCGGTCCGACTCGGCGCCCCCTCCTTCAAGCAGCCGTGCCCCCCGGCCCTTTATATACCGCCGCCCCGCCGCCGCCTCCTTCCCACCTTGCCTCGACCGCACCCACCGCCGCCCGCTCGCCGCAACCATCGACGCCTGCCGCCTGCCGCTGTTGCGCGCCGCCGCTGACCGTGCTGCCGCTCGCCAACGCCGCCCTGCCCGCAGCCCTGCGCCGCCGCTTTGCCTCGCCGCCCAGCCGGAGTTCCGCCACCGCCGTTGATCGCCATCGCCGTGAAGCGGTACAAAACCTCCTCGGTTCGCGGTTCATTTTTGTTTTTTTTTCGGTTCTTCTGTTTAGATCGGTTTATTTTAGGATTAGGGTTTTGCTCGTTTGTTTTCGTTCGGATCTAATTTGCGGATGTTCGTCGGTTAACCTGCAGTAGCGAACAACGTTCATTCGTTTGGTTCTGTTAGCGAATGTTCGTTCGATAGGTTTTTTCTTTTTATTTTATTTTTGGCCAGGGACCTATCCACGAATACTTTCCTCGTAGATTAGTCCCTGATCTTCAAACCCTTGCAACTTTTTGCTTGTTCGTCCAAATCCAGTGAAACCAACACCAAAATCTTTGTCTTGTTCCCCTCTTTCCAAATAACCAACTTGAACGTGGTTTTGACAAATTAAAATTTGGTTGCAAGCAGATTTGAATTCGAACTTCTTTTGATCGTAGTTTGAGTTTTGTAGCTCCGTTTTAGTTGATTCTTTTTGCAAATCGAAGCTCTTCAGTTGAACTTTTAGTTTGGATCTTTTCATTTGATTTTTACCCTTGAATCTTATGCTTGAGTGCTTATGTATGTTGTTGTTTGTTCACGATAGAGTTTCCGGAGTGCGAAGCGTGCTACTACGAGTCACTAGGGTATTCAGATCGTCAGCAAGGCAAGTAACATTTTGATCATATCCCTTATTACCTAGTTTTTATGCATTAGTCTCAGTCCTCAAACATTGCATGAGTAGGATCGGTTTAACATGTGGGTATTGGGAAGTAGTTGTTGCGGTAGTACATATTGCCCTTTTATTCAAACCCTGGGTGTTACTACATTACACTTATTATACTTTGCTATGCTATGCTCATAGACGTGGTTTGGTTTGAGTGATTCATGAAAGTTGTGAGTGTTATTATAAACTAAGGGTTTAATTAAGGTGTCTACTTTAACACACATCTGGGTGGATTGGTTTGTGGGCACCTGGGGAAATCTAGTGCTGTCCAAAGGAGAATCCCGGGGTATCCGTGTGATTTTTCCTATGGTTCGCCACACAGGCTCAAAGGGGTCATTATGTTATTCATGTTGGAAACTTCAGTGTGCAGCCACAAGCCACTATGGGCTCTGGCATAGTTGAGTAAGTTGTGGGAATCCTTTCCATGATGGGCTAGCAGATGTAGGGGATTGTAGGTGTACCGGCCTATCTATCGGTTAAGGTGACCTCTTCGGAAAGACTGTGTCTCGGTCATTCGTTTCTCAAACATCATGCAGTGTGAGAAATACAATGGAGGAGATCGAGTCTTGTGGGGAAAAGTACGCAAACCTCTGCAGAATGTATAAACTAATCATGGTTAGCCGTGTCCCCGGTTATGGACATCTTGAGTATCTGGTGCTTCAATTACTATGTTGATCTCATCACTTTACATAATTAATTTGTTGGGTTAATGATTATTAATTTGTGATTGAGATGGGGTTACCATTCTCAATGTTTTCAACAAACTTTGTAGTTAAATAAAATATATTCCTTTGTTGTAGGAAAAAACTGGCTTTTCGCAAAATGATAACCATAGAGCCTCCACCAACCATATATGCATATAGTTATAGCTGTTACTTGTTCTTTGATCTATAGTGTTATCTTGCCAGCATATTCCATGTGCTGACCTACACAGGCTGCAACGTATTATGTTGCAGAGTTTTCAGATGAAGAGTAAGGTGCACTAGGTCGTTGCCATGCACTGAGCTATGCGGTTGGAGTTGATGGACTCATTTACCTTCAAAGCTTCCGCTGTTATCTTATATAGATGGCCTTCAACCATATTATTGTAAGAATTTCTCTTCTAAGACATTCGATGTAATAAGTGTATGATTGAACTCTGTTATAAATCCTCGAGTACTGTGAAGGATCGATTGTTCTAGTAAGTCAATCCTACTCACCACCCCAGAGGGAAAAAGGATCAAGTATGTGTCTAGGCATGCACCAAGGAGGACCCAACTGAATTCTCTCTCGGGAGTTGTTCAGGATGAAGTGCCTGTTGTGAAGGATTACCCGGATTTATTTCTAGAGGAATTACCAGGCATGCTGTCAGATAGAGACATGGAGTTTTTGATAGAATTGTTGCCAGGTACCGGACCAATATCGAAGAGACCGTATCGGATGCCTGCAAATGATCTGGAGGAAATTAAGAAGAAAATTAGGGATTTATTGGAGAAAGGTTATATCCGACCAAGTTCATTACCGCGGGGATCCCGAGTTCTCTTAGTTGAGAAGAAGGATGGATCTTTAAGAATGGTTGTTGATTATCGGGCGTTGAATGAAGTGACGATCAAGAACTAGTACCCACTACCGATGATCAACGATCTATTTGACCAGTTGCAAGGAGCTAAAGTATTCTCCAAGATCGATCTTCGATCAGGATACCACTAGTTGAAGATCCAAGAACATGATATACCAAAGACAGCTTTTACCACCATGTATGGGCTATATGAGTACACGATCATGTCATTTGGATTGACTAATGCCCCTGCCTATTTTATGAGTATGATGAATAAGATGTTTGTGGAGTTTTTGGATAAGTTTGTTGTGGTGTTCATTGATGATATTTTGGTGTACTTGAAGAATGAAGAGGAACACAAGGAACATCTGCGATTAGTTCTCGAGAAGCTCAGGGAACATCAGCTATATGCCAAGTTCAGCAAATGTGAGTTTTGGTTGAGGGAAGTTGGATTCTTTGGACATGTTATATCAGGAGAAGGTATAGCCGTAGACCCTACCAATGTTTAGTCAGTCACTGAGTGGTTGGCACCCACCTTAGTTGGAGAGATCCGCAGTTTTTTGGGACTCGCAGGATATTATAGGAGGTTCATTGAGAATTTCTCCAAGATTGTGAAACCCTTGACATAGTTGTTGAAGAAGGACACCAAGTTCAAATGGACCGAAGATTGTGATGCCAGTTTTCAGGAGTTGAATAAACGTTTGTTTACAACCCCAGTGCTGATTCTTCCGGATATACGCAAGGATTTCCAAGTTTATTGCGGCGCTTCTCGTTTGGGACTTGGAGGTGTACTTATGCAAGACGGAAGAGTTGTTTCATATGCCTCACGACAGCTTCGACCTCATGAGCTGAATTATGCCACACATGATTTGGAGTTAGGAGCCGTAGTGCATGCGCTCAAGACCTGGAGACATTTTCTGATTGGAAACTGATGTGATGTGTACACGGATCAGAAGAGTTTGAAGTACATTTTCACGCAGAAGGAGTTGAATCTCCGACAGAGGAGATGGTTGGAGCTAATAAAGGATTATGATATGAAGTTGCATTATCATCCCGGAAAGGCCAATGTCGTAGCAGACGCTTTGAGCCGCAAGAGTTATGCCAATACCCTCGTAAGAGGAGAATTACCGCAGGAGTTAGTTGACGATCTCAAGGAACTTCGTTTGGAGATAGTTCCAAGAGGTTTTGTTGCAGCAATGGAGGTTCAGTCTACATTATTGGGAAAGATTCGATATGCTCGGAAGGATGATAAGGAAATTGCTCAGATAAAGGAGAAGATGAGCAAAGGAAAAGCCAAAGGTTTTCGTGAGGATGAGCACGAAACTTTATGGTTTGAGGATCGTGTATATGTGCCCAATAATATGGAGATCAGGAAGTTAATACTTCAGGAAACCCATGACTCGCCATACTCGATTCACCCCGGAAACACCAAGATGTATTTGGATTTGAAGGAATGTTTTTGGTGGACAGGTATGAAGAAGGATATTGCCGAGTATGTAGCAGTATGCGATGTATGTCAGAGAGTGAAGGCAGAACATCAGAAGCCAGCCGGATTATTACAGCCTATGCCGATACCCGAATGGAAGTGGGATAAACTGGACATGGATTTCAGCACCAGATTACCCAGGACCCGATCGGGATATGACTCAATCTGGGTAGTAATTGATTGCTTGATCAAGGTAGCCCACTTTATCCCAGTGAAAACCACATATACAAGGCGCGAAGTTGGCCAAGATGTATATGACCAGGATCGTACACTACTAGGAAAAGGCCTACTAATGGCGCACCTAATTTGGACATTAATGGCACATTAGTGGTGCGCCATTAGTAGCACGCCATTAGTATATTTTACTAATGGCGCACCACTGGTGCGCCATTAGTATCTGGTATACTAATGGCGCACCTCAAATGCGCCATTAATATATACAATAGTGCGCCATTAGTATGCCTCCCAGGGGGCCATGTATACCCAGGTGCTTTGGCATACTAATGGCGCACGACAACAGGATGTGCCATTAGTAACTTTGGCATACTAATGGCGCACTGTTTAATGATGCGCCATTAGTATCCTTTGGCATACTAATGGCGCACTATGATGTGATGCGCCATTAGTATGAATATTAGGTTTTTTTATTTTTTTATTTTCTGTTTTTTGCACAGGTTACAAAATGTATAATTGGACAAAATATAGACAGCACACATCAACAACAGATTCATCGAATACAATAGAAGATTAGTCTCTGAATACAATTCATCATTTTAGTCTCCGAATACAATTCATCATATTAGTCTCCGAATTGAAAAGACCGAACAAAGATAGAACATTATATTACAAGTCTCGAGACCGCGAGTTTGTCTTCACATTACAAGTCGATATCGATCATCTAAACTACCATCACATAGAAGAGAGCTGCGGTCATTACGATGAGCATCATCATGATGAAACTCGTCTTCATCCGGTTCCTCCAATGCTCCCTCCCCTCTCCCGCTAGATAGCGGGCGTATCTAGATTCGGCCTCGGCCGTAGTGGCGTACCCTTTGTAACTGTTACTGCTGAATCGGTGAACCTGTCTCCGACACTCCTCCCAGTCGTCGTAGACTCCGGGAACCTTACCCTTGTACACAACATACCACGACATTGCTATGATGTAGCCAAACGAAATGTTAGTACCAATTCACAGACAATACATAAGAAATATATAAGTATGCAACAGAACGATCGGAAGAGAAAAGCAAGACATTAATAACAACGATTACATCTAAGTTGAACGACTCTCGGAACCAAAGAGACATACTACAAGTTCATTAAAGTTTAATTACAACATGAGCCAATCAATGTTTCAGAACTAGAAACAACATCACTGCTTTCGACTCGACTCAAGGGACCGGAGCATGGATGAAGCTGCCATCTATCATGGGAGTCATGAAACAACGGGCGTTGTCAGCCTGCATTTGTAGGATTGTGTCGATGTCACTATTGGATGGTTGATTTCTGAGGTAGAACTGCCCCGAGGTACGAAGGACATCTTGATGGATGATTTCCGCAAACTCCGACTGGATGCGAAAGAATTCTTGTCTGATGTCCGCGTCCTGGATTGCCGACACGCTCGCGGCCCAATCTTTGAGTCTACTCGGTAGCAGAAGTTGATGATGGTCCCGTACGATCGCCCGCATGTGATGGATGGCGTAGTAGGCACCCTTCTGACCGCCAGGCAGCTGCTTGACGCAGCAGAACATCGTATTGTGGGAGAACACGTGCTTGTCGTACTTACGAATAGGCCTGGTGAAGGTGCCTCCAGATTTGACGTAGCCGGGGAGAACATCATCAAGAACCTTCTTGACATTTGTGTAGTCTACGTTCGACTGACGGTCCGGGTCAAAATACGTGGCCATGGAATATTTGGGGCTTAGGAGGATGAGCGTGCAATGTGTGTCACTGCAGAAAACACGGGATGTTAAAAGAAAAACGATCGAAATCTAAGAATTCATATGTTACGGGGCGGTTGAGGGGAGGACTTACTCGGGAAAGTAAGGCACGAGGAAATTATCCTTATCTTGGTTTGCCAGAATGACGCCTTTGAGGTAAGAACTCGCGACTTGCCGGTCCCCAGCGCTGCCCAAGATCTTGGCACGCATGTAGAAGGAGTCGACTATCACGATGTCCGGGGTCTTGTCGCGAATGATCCGCATCTCCATACTCAGCGAAAATAGCCGAACGAAGGTGTAGTGCAGCGGATGAAGGTTCAACATAGCGTGGATGTCATCAAACCGCAGGACGATCGTACCCCCGATGGAGTTATCCACAAAGCCCTTGCCCTCTGGCACCTTGGCCGCGAAAACCAGGTATGCCACATCCTTCTCTCCGAGACGCCGCTTCTCCAAAGAAAGAACATTGTCATGCAGACTCCGCATAGCACCGGTTGCAGAATCGAGCATATTTCTCGGTAGCATCGGCCTACCCACAACATGCACCCTCCTCGAGATATCCTCAGGTGAAGGTGGCCCGTCCTGAGCACGGATCGTACTCGGTGCCGGCTGGCCCGCACCCTTGTTAGTCTTTGTTTTGCGTGCCTTCTTCTTCTCCTGTAATGGGACCAAGTTCTGCTCACAGACCGCCTTCTTGAGTGTGTTGGGGCTGATCATATTTCACACCTCGCCTATCTGAGGCTCGATGAAGTCAGCAGCTGGAGGCGTCTCCTGAGATCTAAACTGCAGACAACGCCTGTTGCAACTTGGCTTCTCCGCGGTACCAGCTAGATCGCGCACGTCTTTTGTTGGGTTGGGTTCTTGAGAAGGAGGCCCCATGAAGTCGCCACCGTACCCATCATCGGCAAAGTACTGATCGATGTTGGCAAATGTATCATCGTCGTCGTCGTTCTGATCCTATGCCATATGCATGTTTGGATCCGGTGGCATAGGGATGTCCGGCACCGTTGCAGCGGTCTTGCCATGGGGCCGACTTGGCGCCGGCATGACTGGCGGTGTTGTCTTTGGGGTGGTGTTCCCCGCCCCCAAACAAATCTGGCTCTTCTGCCAAAGCAGGGGCCAGCTTAGGCAGGCGCTAAGGGTCATCACGTCATCATCGTCGGCCCCAACGGGTCGAATCGGCGGTAACAACTCGTCGCAGCCTGGCAGCACCCGAACCAGTTGAACCCTAAACAAGTTGGGTGGCATCTGGGTACCGTGGAACAAGGGGTTGCCCGGTTGAACGATTTTTCCCTTGGCGACATCGACCAACTCGTTGTTCATGAAGTGCAGGAGAGTGCACAGAACGTGAGCGGCGCCCTACGAAAACATGTAGGGTGTTAGGGATGCCCAGTCAAAGGCAAGGAGATGAAGTCCTCGGCCGAGAGAGGCTTAATTAGTTACTGTGATGATGGCGTCGAGCTCGGCTAATGTCGAGGCACTGCCAACGGCGGGCGTGCAGTTGACGGAGGGGCCGCTTGCTGCAGAGGTGCCGGCCGACGTACACCCGGGTGCATTAAGCTCCCGTGCCGGCGTCGGAGACACCAATGCCGCCTCCGCCGAAGACACCAATGGCCCCGCCATCGCGTTCTACGAGTTGCTGGCCGTGAAGCTAGGAATCGGGGGCGGCCCCTGTTGGCCGCCCGCAATCCATGCACTAATCCCCTGGATCAAGGTAGGCACAATGGCGGTGATCGTCGCTCCGAGTTGTTGTTGCACTTGCTCTTGGACAATCTCCGGAATCTGCGCCACCTGTGCCCTGAGTTCTTGAACCTCGCGCGCCTGGCTTTCCGAGCTGGTCTTTTTCTCCTTTCGCCCACCAGTGTTATAGTATGACGACCATTTTGTCGACAAGCCTTTGCCAGCCACACGACCAGCTGACGTCGGCTTACTGAGCTTATCCTTGTTCTTCATTACATTCAACGCCCTATTTAGAGTGGTGTCCCAAGGGTTGCTCTTAGTCGACCCCGCGCTACTGCTTTCAGTCGCCTGCGGAAGGAATGTGAACCATTTAGAAATTTGGCTTCATTAATTAGAATGCAACCATATGGAGCTAATTACGCGGGGGTGTATTCCTTACCAGAACAAGCTCAAGCGCCCTGGTCTTCGGATCCGTGGTAAGCTCCTTTGTTTTCGGGTCCTTCTTGTACCGGGCCCTGACAAAGTTCCTGGTCTGCTTGTCACTGTATTTATCGAAGAGGGGCGGTAGGCCTTGCTCGGCACGGTCCGCCTCCTCCTTGTCCCATATAGGCTCCGCCACTCTGTAACCACCGGGACCGAGTGTGTGTTCCCCTAAGTTCAGCTCCCGCATTTCTTTCCCCCACTTACTTGATTCGGAGTTTGCGGTGCTCGAGCAATTGATCTTGAAGTCGTTGTAGTCATCTTCTGTGATCGAAGGATTTTTCTTCTTGATCTTCTCATAACTCTCACCTTTCTCGATCATTCTCTTCACATTGATTTTCCAAGTAGATAGGGCCTTGCTCATCTTCGTGAGGGCAGCATTGTTCACTTTATTCCCTTTGAGGCTTGTGTTTTCAAATTCAGCGGGGAACTTGTATCGTTCGTGCAGCTTCGTGAAGAGGAGGTTGCGCAAATTCCCTCGGTCAGGATGCCTCAGGTTCTCGGTGTTGATCGAGATGGTGCTCCGGAGAATGCACCCGAGCTGAAGCGAGTACCCCTTGACTATTCGTTCGGGCGCCGTTGGATTCCCGTCGGAGTCCACTTCAGTAACTTCCTCCTTGAGGGTGCGGAGCACGGTCGGGCGCCGGTCCTTCCGTTGCCTCTTCGGTTGGCTGCCATCTGTGCGTGCGCCGCCATCATCAGTGGTGGCATCCTCGGCGGCACCATCAGTGGTGGCATCAGTGGGGTCATCCTCGGCGGTACCATCAGTGGTCTCAGGATCGGTGGGGAAGGCGGCGTCCTCATACAAGTGAGGTTGTTCCTCCATCTCCTGGGACAGCTCCCAGAATTTCTTGCCGCCCGAACCCCCGGCCTCATCGTTGTTGGCCATGTTTCTCTATAAATAGGAACAAAGTTTGGTCAAAAAGTTGGTTATTGTCAAGGAACAAGATCATGGTCTCATCATTTAGGGTTTGTCGACACCGAGGCATCCTAAAAGCTAAGCTTTTATCATTGAGGGTTTTTTGACGCCGAGGCACCCTAAAAGCCTAAGCTTTCATCATTTCGGTTTTTATCGACACCGAGGAACCCTAAAATCCATGCATTAGTCACAAGTACGCTGGGGCACTTGATCCTACTTAATTAACTACTAAGATACCCCGGAACATGCATTAGTCACAAGTACCCCATATGTCCTATTTTTAGCAAAGTCATGCTAAAATTCACGAAAAATTTCAGCATGACCTTTGCTGAAAATAGGACATATGGAGTACCCGAATTTGCCGGAACGGAAGTAAATTGACATTCCAGCAAACTCAAGGGCCTCTCGGGTGGACAAGGCAAAAAAGGCCTCCATCACAACATGGAAAATACATTGGCATGTGAAGAGGTGAAACAATATATGCATCTCCAAGCAGTATCATATGGTCAGCAGCAGTTGACTGACAGATGCACCAAATACAACAATTCCAATTGCAATCTCCAAACAAAAACTACCCCCAAAAAAGGTGACCTCCAACTAATGTCATACTAGCAGTCATGTGGCAGTTCGTCTACAGTACAACAGCATTTTTGCAAACAAAGATTCAATCAGAAGGCATGTGGCAGTTCACTTTCAGATTTGTAGGCAGGATGCAATTTCAACTTAGATTGACAAACACACGGTGCAGGATGCAATTTCACTTGAAGAATTTTAAAGGCATGTAGATGAAGGTCAGATAGACAATTCATGGAACCCATATTCTATTATATAAAAAAGTACATGACTGAATCTGAATTAATGCCAAGTTCATCCAGTTGGTTTCAGTCAAAGTTCAACCAAAAAAATGACACATACAAACTGAAGAGAAGTGTGGTGCTGATTCATATGTATGTATGTACAGGAGATGCAAGTGCCACCAAGATAGATAGTTTCAGTCAAATTAAAAGAAAACAATTGGACACATACAAACTGAAGCAAACCGTCATGATTTTTCATGTGTACATAGAAAAGATGCAAGTGGTATCCACAATTTATTAATCACATGCACTTCCTCTAATTTATTAATCACATGCTCTTTGACTAACCATCCAAAAAATATAGATCAAGGATGATACTACCAGCCACCTGCGGGGAGTAAGAATGAGTAGTTTCTGCTAATTAGAGGAATCACTCATGGTACAAAGGCACATGCAAATCCTTATCCAAGAAGTGTAGATTACAAAAGCTAGACACTCATCACTATAGTAGTCTACAGCAACTGCAGAATCACCAACACTGAAAGTCAAATCTATGGGTACCATGAAAAGAAGTTAACATGGACAGCAAGTAGCTGACACAAAACGAACATAGCCTAATTTAGCTAAGAAAACCCACAGGTTGTAGTAGAAGATACTGCTCTAAAACATGTGATCCTTTTTGCATGCTTGGTTTAGTTAGTGTTACCTGCCAAGTGCACATGTGACAGTAGTTCTAGCAAGCAATGTTGCTGAAGGGTATAGCATGTAAATTGGGTCTTGGGCTATAAGTTTAGTGAACTACAGGCTACTGGGCTTCATGGCTATGAATATCTCACATAGATTTTAAAAAAAATAAAATTTTCTTCAGCAAGCAGCAAGCAGCATTGTAACAAAAATTAAAAATTTCTTCAGCAAGCAGCAAGCAGCATTAGTGAACTACAAGCAAGCGGCAAGCAAGCAGCAAGCAGCAAGCAGCAAGCAACAGAGGGGGAGAGGGGGAGAGGAGGGGGAGCTCACGGGGGCGGTGGTGTGGACGGGGCGACGAGGTCCAGGTGGTGGTGGTGCGACGAGGTCCGGGAGGCGACGAGGTCCGGGTGGTGGTGGTGCTCCGGTGACGGTGGTGTGGACGGGGCGGCGTCCGGGACACCGGCGACGAGGGCGGCGGGGCGATGGCGTCCAACGAGGTGGGGCGATGGGGAGAGCGGCGCCGAGGAGACGAGGACGACGGGGCGGCGGGGAGACGAGGACGATGGGGCGGCGGGGCGGCGGCGTCTGGAGAGGAGAGGGCGGCGTCGGGAGAGGAGAGGGGAAGGGGATCGAGGGCAAGGGCGAGGGAGAGAGAGGGGATAGGGAGGCACAATACTAATGGCGCACCACCCCTCGGTGCGCCATTATAGTTTTTTTTTTCTTATAGCAATGGCACAATACTAATGGCGCACCACCCCTCGGTGCACCATAAGTACATCCATACTAATGGCGCACCTCACCGTGGTGCGCCATTAGTATTTTTTTTATTTCTGCTCGAGCCAACAGGTTATCTTCCACCTGACCTGATACAGACCAAGTTCCCTCTACTAGCTCGACTGCTCAGCAGCCAGTTCTCACACCAGGAGGTCCTGGGTTTGATTCCCAGGCTCCACAATTTTTTTTATGCATTTAAAATGCTGTTTGATACTTATTTGTGTTTAAATATGTTCAAACTTGTTTAAATCATAACAGTAATATTTTTTTATAAGACAGTAATAATTTTTTAAATAATATCATCAAACAGTAATGCCGGTGGAGCGGGGGAGGGTGCGCGGGGTGCGGGGGGTCGGCGGCGGCGGTTGAGTAGGGGAGGGGTGCGGGGGGTCGGCGGCGGCGGTTGAGTAGGGGAATTGAGGGTGCGGGGGGTCGACGGTGGCGGCCGTGGACCGGGGGGTGCTCGGCAGCGAGGGGGACCGGATCTGGCGAGGTGGGATAGCGATCGAGATGGAGGGGGATCGAGATCGAGTGTCCATGAAATTTAAAAATATTCATGATAGTTCAAAAAGTGCCCATGAAATACAATCGAGAAATCAAGGCTACGATTTAAATACAATCGAGAAATGAAGGCTACGATTTAAAAGCTATCTGTTCACAATCTTCTTGCCCTTCTTTTTCGCAAATGGAGTTCTTCTGTGGAACGGACGTCCTTTAGGTAGGGTGGTCCTGCTTCTTCTTGTGGTGTATGCTGCTACTTCATCATCGTCGTCATGTTCGATCCTCGGGTCGCCGTACTTGTCGAAGTCTTGCTCATTGGCTACTCCATCCATTCCGATGATCTTCCTTTTGCCTCTCCTCACGACAACACGACTGGGCTTTGACGGGTCGGTAATGAAGAAGCATTGGTCCACTTGGGAAGCCAGTACCCATGGCTCATTTTTCGCGGTGACGTTTGCGCCCGCGGTCTTGGATTTGGCTTCGGGTATAACCATGGTGGTGAAATACCGGTCTTCTTTTAGGACGCTCTTGGCCCATCTGACACGGAACATCGGGACCTTCTCTCCAGCGTAGCTCAGCTCCCAGATCTCCTCGATCCTTCCGTAGTATCTGTCCTTGTCGTTACCGGTGTAGGATTCCATCGTTACCCCGGAGTTCTGATAACCATCGCTCTTCATGTCCTTGGCCTCGGTGTAGAATGTGTAGCCGTTGATATCGTACGCCTCATAGGTCATCAGGTTGTGCTCGGCGCCCTGTGACAAGGCGAATATGAGTTGTTCTTCCGCGGAAGAATCCTCATGTAAAGGGTACGACAGAAGCTTCTGCTTGAACCAACGCGTGAAACATGAGTTGTGCTCTTTGAGTATATCTCCGTCCGTCCTCTGTTGGCCTCGGTCATTGTACGTCTTCTTAATAAAGGTTTTGTGCTGTACCACCCAAGGATCGACCACGTCTATGTGTTGTAGCGCGACTAGGTTTGCTCTTTCAAAGTCGGCGAGTCGACCCTCGAAGTCGACATGCATTTCGCGACGACCCTCACGGTGACCCCATCCAGCGAGCCTACCGAGGTGCCTGTTGATGGGCAGACCAACGGGGTTCTCGATGCCTAGATAATTCGTGCAGTAGGAGATGCACTCTTTGGTCAGAAAGCCCTGGCTATGCTTCCCTCTGGACGTGACATGTTGCGAATGTATCCTTTGATGACACCATTCATCCTTTCGAACGGCATCATGCTGTGCAGGAACGTCGGCCCGAGTTGGACGATATCGTCCACGATATGGACCAGCAGATGCACCATAACGTCGAAGAATGCAGGCGGGAAGTACATCTCAAGCTCGCATAGTATCACCACGATCTCTTCCTGTAGCCTTCTGAGTTGCCTCACACCAACAGACTTCCGAGAGATGACATCGAAAAAGTTGCATAGGCCAAATAGGGTTTCACGGACGTGCGCGTCCATGATCCCACGGATTGCAACTGAAAGTATCTGCGTCATCAGCACGTGACAGTCGTGAGACTTCATCCCGCTAAACTTCAGCTTCGCTGGGTCTAGGTATTTGCTTATCTTCCCCGCGTAACCGTAAGGAAGTTTTACTCCTACGAGGCAGGTGAAAAACTGCTCGATCTCCTCCTGACTTAGAGTGAAGCATGCGGGAGGGTAGTCATTTCCGGTCTTCTTGGCCTTCTTGCCTTTGCGACGACTTTCCGTGTCCTGCATCGCCTCATCATCATCATCATCATCATCATCATCATCATGATCATCATATATAGCGTGAAGCTCCTGCCTGATGCCCATTGATTTCAAGTCTGCCCTTGCTTTCGGCCCATCTTTGGTCCTCTCTGGCATGTTGAGCAGGGTACCAAGCAGACTCTCGCACATGTTCTTCGTGATATGCATGACATCAAGGCTGTGAGGCACACGGTGGATCTTCCTGTATGGCAAGTCCCAGAAAACAGACCTCGTTTTCCATACCTTCAGCAGCGGTTCTGGCGCCTTTCGCTTCTTTCCCGGCTCTGGCGCCTTTTGCTTCTTTCCCGGCAGTGGGCAGTCTTTCCAATTTTTCAACAGCTCGTCTATTTCCTCGCCGCTCCTCGTACGCGGGCGTCCTCGGGGTTCGGTTTCACCATCGAACAGATCCTTGCGTTTTCTCCACGGGTCATTGTCGCGAAGCCACCTTCGATGTCCCATGAACATGGTTTTCGAAGACTCGGGATCTCTATCTAGCTGGCGATACGTTGTGTCATCCATGCACTTGACGCATCCAGAAAATCCGTGGACCACCTGCCCCGCGACACATCCGTAACCAAGATAGTCATGCACCGTCGTGAGCAGCGCGGCTCTCATAGGGAAATATTCTTTCTCTGCGGTGTCCCATGTATTGGATGGCGTTTTCCACAACATGTCAAGCTCCTCTTTCAGCAGCCCCAGATACAGATTGATGTCGTTCCCTGGTTGTTTCGGTCCTTCAATTAGCATACTCATGTGAATGTACTTCCTCTTCATGCACAACCAGGGGGGAAGGTTGTACATCCACACAAACACAGGCCAGGTGCTATGTGTGCTTCTCTAGCTGCCAAACGGATTGACTCCATCGGTGCTCGCACCCAGCATGATGTTCCTTGGATCGTTCCCAAATTCTGGGTCTTCGAAGTTCAACGCTTGCCACTGGCTCCCATCCTTAGGGTGACTCAGCATCTTGTCTTTTTTATCTATCTCCGGATCATTTGTGTCATCTTCTCGCTTCTTCTCCTCCCTATCCGCGTGCCAACGCAGGAGCTTTGCTACCTTAGGGTCCGCGAAATACCGCTGCAGACGAGGAGTGATCGGAAAGTACCACACCACTTTTCGAGGAGCTTTCTTCCTCTTCTTGTATCGAGTGACGCCGCACACCGGACATATGGTAGACTCCGCGTGCTCGTCCTAATAAATGATGCAATTTTTCATGCACACATGGTATTTCACGTGCGGTAAATCCAGAGGACACACGATTTTCTTTGCCTCCTCCAAACTGGTCGGGCACTTGTTCCCCTCGGGAAGACGTTCGTGCCAGAATGACATGTTCTCGTCGAAAGCATGCGTCGGTCATTTTGTGTTTTACCTTCATCTCCAGAGCCATGAGCGTTACTTTCAGGCGGGTATCCTCGGGCCTGCATCCTTCATACAATGGAGTAACCGCGTCTAACTCAAGTTGATCCATCTTGGCTTTCTCTCGGGCGGCACTCTTGCGTTATCCGTCTGCTTGAGAAGCAGCTCTTGAATATGAGGGTCCTGCACCCAGCCCATCGATGGTCCAGCGTCGTCTGCTCCGCCGGCATCATCATCTTCATGATCATGCCCGTCGTCTGCTCCGGCATCTTCCTCATCATCATGTCCTGCATCTTCTACATGATGACTGTGTACAGCATCACCGTCGTGATCATCTCCTGGGGATTCTTCGTCTTCTCGCCCGCCCGAGCCGCGGTGGTTGTCTTGCTGCCCTTCCTCATTTCTTGCCCGGCCCCCATGGACGACTTCGTAGTCATCTTCATCACCTTGCCACCGATAGCCATCCATGAAACCACGCAAGAGCAGGTGGTCCCGCACCTGCCCGGATTCCGGGTCCGCAATAAGGCTCTTCAGCTTGCATCTTCGACACGGACATCTTATCTCCATCTCGTTCTTTTGAAGCATCTCGGCCTTCGCGGACCTCAAAAACCTATTCACGATGCCTTCGGTCATCATGCGGACCATGGTCGCCTGCGGGGTAGAGCAAAACGATATTTTAGAACCAAGAAAAAATTTGGCATGACTTTCCCTAAAAATAGGACCAAAAAGAATGCTTAATGCCAAAATTCTCGCCGAAACGGAAATGAATCAACATTCCGGCAAAATATTGGCAACTATCGCATTTCAAATACCGGTACACCTCCAAACACAAACACATATGCAACACCACAAACATATGCAACACCACGAACATACATAGATCTAGCTAGGCCATAAAAAGTGCATGTGCACATTGTTGTAGGGAGAACAACATAAATATAGCTTCCCCCTTACTTACCTATCAAAACAAGGTAATTTAACCACTTAAATTGAATGAATCTATGGTGGAAATGAGGTGAAAAAGAGGAGGCACCCGAGACAAGGAGGAGGTGGAGAGAATGAAGTGGGGAGAAAGTGAGTGTGGGTAGGAGAGGCTGTCCAAAATATCTTGTTGCTGCCCACTTACTAATGGCGCACCAACTCTAAATGCGCCATTAGTAATCCAGGTTACTAATGGCGCACCTTCTGGTGGTGCGCCATTAGTAGTTTTGCAAAAAAAACATACTAATGGCGCACTGTCCCACAGTGCGCCATTACTAGTTTAAACTAGTAATGGCGCACGGTGGAACAGTGCGCCATTAGTAGTTTTGCAAAAAAGGGAATAAAAAATATAATAAAAAAACAACATTAGTGGCGCACTTTCCGGCAGGTGCGCCATTACTAGTTACAACTAGTAATGGCGCACTGTGTCTGGATGCGCCCTTAGTATGTTTGGACATGCGCACTAGTTAAAAAAAATTGATACTAATGGCGCACCCTGGGCCAGGTGCGCCATTAGTAGTTTCAACTCTAATGGCGTATCAGAAGGTGGTGCGCCATTAGTATATACTAATGGCGCACCGCTTGTCTGGTGCGCCATTAGTGTCAATCCCATCTATAGCCCTTTTTCTAGTAGTGGTATGTCTGCATGGAGTTCGAGGACCATCGTATCAGATAGAGGGACACAATTTACCTCGAAGTTTTAGAATCAGCTGCACCAGACTTTGGGTACTAGGCTAGAGTTTAGTACAGCCTTTCATCTGCAGACAGATGGACAGCCTGAGAGAGTCAATTAGATTCTGGAGGACATGTTGAGAGCTCGTGCACTATATTATAGATCTAGTTGGGATGAAAATCTACCTTACGCAGAGTTCTCATACAACAACAGTTATCAGGCTAGTTTGAAGATGGCACCGTTCGAAGCCTTGTATGGAAGGAGATGCAGGACACCATTAATGTGGGATGAAGTTGGAGACTGTGAGTTGTTTGGACCAGATTTGATCAAAGAATCTGACGAGAAGGTTAAGTTGATTCGAGATAGATTGAAGGTAGCTCAGTCCAGGTAGAAGATTTATGCCGATACTAAACACAAGGAGGTAGTCTATGAAATTGGATACCGAGCATATCTTCGTGTGTCACCACTCCGAGGAGTTAAACGATTTGGAGTTAAAGGAAATTTGCCCTGAGATTTGTAGGACCATATCGAGTTTTGGAACGTATGGGAGAAGTTGCCTACAAGTTGGAGTAACCTGAAGGATTGTCAGGAGTTCACGATGTGTTTCACATTTCCAAGTTGAAGAAGTGCCATGCTGAGATGGCCGATATTCCTCTAAGTGATACTGTGCCCCTAGAAGCAATTCAGTTGGAGAATGATCTGACCTACGAGGAGAAACCAGTCAAGATCCTCGAGTTTGCCAGCCGAGTTACCCGTGGCAAGGTTAACAAGTTTTGCAAGTTCAGTGGAGCCACCATACCGAGGATGAAGCCACCTGGGAAAGAGAAGAAGACCTACGGAAAGACCACCCACACCTATTTTCTAGCCAACCTGAATCTCGAGGGCGAGATTCATCTTAAGGAGGGTAGGTTCGTAACATCCCAATTTTCAATTTGGATGTTATACATAGGTCATCATATGCATGTCATATTTTCATTTGCATTTTGGTTGACATCCTAGAATCTTAAGCAACTCAAGGACCCAAGGAGAGAGTTGGAGGTTTCACACATTTTCATATTTGAATTTTTTTTCTAATTTGAAAAGGGGATCAATTTGGTTTTAATAATTTTCTCTCCAAATTATTTCCAATATTCAAAATAAAAGAGTGAAGATAATATGACTTCTTCTAAAGAGAGGAATTTTGGAGAAGAAACTTTAAAATCAAATTTATAGTTTATTTGAATGAGAAAAATATGCATTTTTGAAAATTGCATCTTTAGGCTAGAAAAATGTTCACTTTGTTATAAATATTAGGTTTAGACGGTGAAAATTGTTTCTGGTATTTTTAGTATTTTTTATAATTTATTAGGTTTTTCTTTGGGCGAGATTTTATTTAAACTAGTAGATACCCCGCGCGTTGCGGCGGGAAATTGAGCAAAAAAATTACTTTAAGAATAAACCGTAAAAACTATAACAGAAAGATGATTGAAAAAGGAAGAACATTATCATTCAGATTAAGCGCATATCTTTATTCATAGTGGAATAATATTTTTCTTCAATTACGAACCTTCTTTTACCATCATCCCTTTTCTCCATTTTTTCGCTTTCTCCAAATTTCTTGTCTAAACAGTGCAATAAATATGAGAGGGTGGTTGTCAGAGTTTCATATATCAAGCAAAAATTTAAACATTACGAACATAGTATTTGTGAAAAGCTTCCTCGCATATTTCCTTCTGTTGATGTTTGTGTCTCCTTTAATTCAGCTTTTGGTTGCTGCATATATCTGTTTGGAAACATTGACAAAAGAATATTACTACTGCTAAACTATGCATGCTATACTTGAGGCAAATAAAGGATTTCATGAATCTGACTAAACCATATTGCATTGTCTAGTTGACAGAAGTATATTGGGTAGACGTAGGGTTAATCTGATTGAATCATTTATTTTCTTGGCGCCGGAAATTTAGTCGATCGATACAAACAGAGTAAATCTTAACACAAAGAACACTAAACATTCTTACCTTCTCAATCCTCTTTAATTTGGTAGATAGTAGAAGAGTCACGTCATCAAACATCTTTCGAGCAACCTAAGTATCTTGAATCAACAACGGTCATAAATTTGCTATCATAGACTATAACACATCACTTAAATAGATGAAACCAGAATGTATTGTAATTCTAACGCAAGTGCATGTACTGTCAGATGCCACGGCCTCCGGCTTTGGCAAATGGATGACGTGAGGTTGATTCTTGGTTTAGGATTCAAATCAATAGGTGGGTTCAGCAAAGTCTGAAACAAAGGGAAAATATGTCGACTCATGTATATCTTGTAGTACCTGGACATCGATGTGCAAGTGGAGGTCGTCAAGCATCCTGCTGATGCACCTAATCAATTCCAAGGTCATCATGATGCTCGAGGATGAGACCATCAACAGCTATCTTGCACGTGTGATCTCCCCTCGACGCCACGCCCATGCAGAAGACTTATACCGCCCGTGATGTACACATCCGGCTGAACGTCGTCAAGGTTGGTGTTCAAGAAGATGATTCACACGCTCATAAACTTAGGCTAGTGAACCACAGTAGACACTATCTGGCCCTGCGGCCCTGTCGCGTGGTCGGGATGGTGAGTAGAGGACACGCGAGATGCGACAGCGCCGAACATGGTTTGCTGCCGCCATAGGGAGTCTTCCCGGCCTTCTGCTGAGGCCGCCGGTGCGCCTCCGCAAGGTAATAGTTGGGCCGATCTCGGTGCGGTTGCATCCTTTGCAAGGTGCTCTGCTTCTAGAGCGGGGGGCGCCTACGATCCGGAAGCCGGAGGCATAGCGGGGACGGCCGCGGAGGGACCTCGTCACTGGGGAGGAAGACCTCTCACCATCACTCGTTGCCTCGCGCATGACCGAAAAGAAATATTAGATGGGAGGAGCAATTGAATCGCCAGAGTAGTGGGATTTAATGGAGGGAGAAGGAACCGTTTCTATTGCAAAATAATAGTGGGATTTGATGGAGATTGAAGAAGATAGAGAGCAAGTGGAATCCGCTTCGTGGGGAAGATAGAAGGCGCAGGTCGCAGCGGCTGGCGGCGGCGCGGTCACGCAATGTTTTTTTAGGCAAGGCTTTGGGTCATGGTAGTCTCCAATGATGGAGACCCGTGGGCTTCAAATGGGCTTTTTTGTCTCCAAAAATCGCTGAACTATACGCCCAGCCCAAAAAGTTGAGTCAGAGGCCAGTAGCGAGCGGTATTCCTAGGAAAAGAACGAATCGGTATGCTTAGCGGTGGCAGTGCTTAGTAATTTCATGAATCTTTGATCAAATGGTTGCGGCTTCTCAACTTTTTTGAATCAACGGCTGTAACAATTGGGGTGATGTGGCTTCATGAGAAGGCAGGAAAATCACCTAGTGGGGTGCCCTTATTTAGATATAGAAGATAAAAAACTTCCCGCCCGACTGGGCCGAAGACCCATCCGAGTAGGCCGGCCCACTCCCGCGCCGCCTTCCTCCTGCGTGGAGAGACCGAGGCGCCGGCGCCGCCCGAGTCCGGCCGGGGCACGACTCCCGGTCCGACCCAGCACCCCCTCCTCCAAGCAGCCGCCCCCCGAGCCCTTTATATACCGCCGCCTCCTCCCCACCTCGCCTCATCCGCAGCCGATGCTGCCTGCCGTTGCTGTGCGCCGCCGCCGCCGCTCGCTTGCTCCGTCGCCGACCGCGCCGCCGCTCGCCGACACCGCCCTTCCTGCAGCCCCGCGCCGCCACTTTGCCTCGCCGCCCAGCCGGAGTTCCGCCGTCGCCGTTGACCGCCGTCGATGTGAACCGGTACAAAACCTCCCGGTTCACCGCTTCGTTTTTGGTTTTTTTTCGGTTCTTCGGTTTAGATCGGTTTATTTTAGGATTAGGGTTTTTCTCGTTTGTTTTCGTTCGGATCTAATTTGCGGACGTTCGTCGGTTAACCCGCAGTAGTGAACAACGTTCGTTCATTTGGTTCTGTTAGCGAATGTTCGTTCGATAGGTTTTTTCTTTTTTCTTTTATTTTCGGCCAGGGACCTATCCACGAATACTTTCCTCATAGATTAGTCCCTGATCTTCAAACCCTCACAACTTTTTGCTCGTTCGTCCAAATCCAGTGAAACCAACACCAAAATCTTTGTCTTGTTCCCCCCTTTCCAGATAACCAACTTGAACGTGGTTTTGACAAATTAAAATTTGGTTACAAGCAGATTTGAATTCGAACTTCTTTTGATCGTAATTTGAGTTTTGTAGCTCTGTTTTGGTTGATTCTTTTCGCAAATCGAAACTCTTCAGTCGAACTTTCAGTTTGGATCTTTTCATTTGAGTTTTACCCTTGCATCTTATGCTTGAGTGCTTATGTATGTTATTGTTTGTTCACGATAGAGTTTCCGGAGTGCGAAGCATGCTACTACGAGTCACTAGGGTTTTCAGATCGTCGGCAAGGCAAGTAACACTTTGATCATATCCCTTATTACCCACTTTTTAGTCTCAGTCCTCAAACATTGCATGAGCAGGATATGTTTAACATGTGGGTATTGGGAAGTAGTTGTTGAGGTAGTACCTATTGCCCTTTTATTCAAACCCTGGGGTGTTACTACGTTACGCTTATTATACTTTGCTATGCTATGCTCATAGATGTGGTTTGGTTTGAGTAATTCGTGACAGTTGTGAGTGTTATTATAAACTAAAGGTTTAATTAAGTGGCTACTTTAACACACATCTGGGTGGATTGGTTTGTGGGCACCTGGGGAAATCCAATGTTGTCCAAAGGAGAATCCCGGGGTATCCGTGTGATTTTTCCTATGGTTCGCCACCCAGGCTCAAAGGGATCATTATGTTATTCATGTTGGAAACTTCCGTGTGCAGCCACAAGCCACTATGGGCTCTGGCATAGTTGAGTAAGTTGTGGGCATCCTTTCCATGATGGGCTAGCAGATGTAGGGGATTGTAGGTGTACCGGCCTATCTACCGGTTAAGGTGACCTCTTTGGAAAGACTGTGTCTCGGTCATCCATTTCTCAAACATCATGCAGTGCGAGAAATACAACGGAGGAGATCGAGTCTTGTGGGGAATAGTAGGCAAACCTCTGCAGAGTATATAAACTAATCATGGTTAGCCGTGTCCCCGGTTATGGACATCTTGAGTATCTGGTGCTTGAATTACTATGTTGATCTCATCACTTTACATAATTAATTTGTTGGGTTAATGATTATTAATTTGGGATTGAGATGGGGTTATCATTCTCAATGTTTTCAACAAACTTTGTAGTTAAATAAACTATATTCCTTTGTTGTAGGGAAAAACTGGCTTTTGGCAAAATGATAACCATAGAGCCTCCACCAGCCACATATGCATATAGTTATAGCTATTACTTGTTCTTTGCTCTATAGTGTTATCTTGCCAGCATATTCCATGTGCTAACCTACACAGGCTGCAACGTATTATGTTGCAGAGTTTTCAGATGAAGAGTAAGGTGCACTAGGTCGTTTCCATGCACTAAGCTATGCGGTTGGAGTTGATGGACTCATTTACCTTCGAAGCTTCCGTTGTTATCTTATTTAGATGGCCTTTAGCCGTATTATTGTAAGAAGTTCTCTTCTGAGACATTCGATGTAATAAGTGTGTGATTGAACTCTATTATAAATCCTCGAGTACTGTGTGTGTCAACATTACCGATTCAGGGATGACACTTATACACAGAGATTTGACCGTTTGAGGTCAAATCATTACAAGATGGTATCAAAGCAGACGCTGACAGTAGGACGCGACCACTAAGATGAGCCATAGGACACTCTTCTCTACTCATTTCTGACTCTTCTCCACTTTCTACTCTATAGATGGCGGATCCATGGAACAAGTTTGCTCAACCGGATGAAGACACCCCTTTTGGATGACACTTGAAGGAGGCCCCTAGATACCTGAACATCGGAATACCAAGCTTCACCGGGACCTACACCGCCACTGTACTGGAAGAAGAGCGCTGGACAATTTCAGTACATGTTCCAGGAAGGACATTCACACCAGTTACGGAGCCCATAGAGTTTTTCTTTGATGCACCAACCTGGAGTTTAGGAAAGATCATGGCGGCTCACATCGCCATGGGATGCATCGGCGAAGTTTACCACAAGGATCTTAAGGACACCATCTACCAGATATGTGGACGCCGAGATGAGCAATGGGAGATGATTTGCACCAGGAGGCACAAGTCCATTGTAGCCTACATTCAGGAGTTGAACCAGCACATTCGTCGTTAGGAGAACCATATATGCGCCAGCATGATAGACCTGAAGAAGGTGATGACCAGGAACATGGAGCTAGAAGAGGAACTCAAGTCTACACGCGATGGATATGAAGAGGAAGTTGCAGTACTACTAGAGAAGAATGAAGACCTGAAGTAGAAGCTAGGAGTATTCATGGGAGACCCCGCGCCAGGAGAGGACAACCGTCCCGAAGATTACATCATCATCGACGATACCGACTTCGACCCCGACAGTGATGATGATTATGAAGACGAAGCTGGAGTAGATATAATGGAGTCTTCTTCCGATCAAAATTTCTAGTCGACCACCAAATTATCAATAGTATTCCCTCATGTATATAGTAGTACTCCGAGTATTTTGTAACGGTAGCTAGATCGTTTGTATGCCCTTGTTTTGAATTGAGTGGTGTGATATGAATGTGTTTGTCTCATGTGCATATGGGTAGTTATTTCTCTCTAGACCTCACTGTATTCTAATCTCTCCCCTCTAAACCTATCAGGTGCCTCCGAGACATGACCCCAGATTTGTCTTCCCACCGGAGCTCACTCAGCTGATCCAATAGTAGAATGCCTTGATGCAGCTACTAGTCCAGAACCAAGGCAACAACAACAATAATAACAACCCACCCCACCACCTCCAGTTGACAACTTAGCCTATTTTCTAAGGGTGAATCCGCCGGTGTTTTCCAGTAGCACCGAGCCAATTGTTGCTGATGACTGGCTCCGCGGGATTGGAAGGGAGCTGACCACCACAGGTTGCACCGATGCTGAGAAGGTGCATTTTTCCACGCATCAATTGGATGGACCCGCGGCCTCATGGTGGGAGAATTACACAGCCACTTTTCCCATAGCCAATGTCACATGGGATTAGTTTCAACAAGCTTTCTGCATAGCCCATGTCTCAACTTGAGCAATGAGTATGAAGAAGCGTGAGTTTCACAACTTAAGCCAAGGAAATCATACCGTGGGGCAGTACGTGGATGAGTTTAGTAAGTTAGCTCGCTATGCCCTAGATGATGTGGCCACAGATGCCGCGAAGCAGGAGAAGCTTATGGAAGGGATGAATGATGAGATGAGTATGTAGTTTATGGTGGCAACATTCACTAACTACCAAGAGTTGGTAGATAGGGCCCTTATGATTGAAAGCAAACAACAGCAGATAGAGAGCCACAAAAGGAAGTATGGACAAGGGAAGTACAATTCTGGAGCTCAGCAGAAGCCTGGTTTTACCCCGAACTCGGGAGGGCACACTCATAACCATGGAGGCCATACTCATAATGGAGGGAGTTCGCATAACCACAGTGGCCCTAATAATGGAAATGGGAATGGGAATGGAGGAAGCAACGGACATAACCGTTCCAATCTAGCAACACCCGCTAAGAAGGACCTGAGTCATGTCACCTGTTACAAGTGTGGGAAGACTGTACACTACACCAATGACTGCTCAGAGTTAAAGAATGGCAACGGAAATGGAAACTCTGGGAAGAATCCCAACCCTTCACAAGAGGACAAGTGAACCACGTTAACGTGGAGGAGGTTGAAGAACAGCCAGATGCAGTTATAGGTAAGTTTTTGATTAAGTCATTTACTATAATAGTTATTTTTGATACTGGTGCATCACATTCATATATATCAAGGGGATTTGTGGATAAGTATAAGTTGCCCACCAACGTACTTAAGACACCTATGTTAGTAAGCTCACTTGGAGCGAAGTATATGGCAAGCACTGGATGTTTTCAGATGCCATTGACCATAGGTAGGCATGTTTTGCCCTTAGACCTAATAATTTTGGAGTCACATGTGATACTAGCATGGATTGGCTATCTGTGTATGGAGGAAATATCAATTGTTCTAGTAAGTCAATCCTACTCACCACCCCAGAGGGAAAAAGGATCAAGTATGTGTCTAGGCATGCACCAAGGAGGACCCAACTGAATTCTCTCTCAGGAGTTGTTCAGGATGAAGTGCCTATTGTGAAGGATTACCCGGATGTATTTATAGAGGAATTACCAGGCATGCTGCCAGATAGAGACATGGAGTTTTTGATAGAATAGTTGCCAGGTACCGGACCAATATCGAAGAGACCGTATCGGATGCCTGCAAATGATCTGGAGGAAATTAAGAAGCAAATTAAGGATTTATTGGAGAAAGGTTATATCCGACCACGTTCATTACCGCGGGGAGCCCTAGTTCTCTTAGTTGAGAATTAGGATGGATCTTTAAGAATGGTTGTTGATTATCGGGCGTTGAATGAAGTGACGATCAAGAACTAGTACCCACTACCGATGATCAACGATCTATTTGACTAGTCGCAAGGAGCTAAAGTATTCTCCAAGATCGATCTTCGATCAGGATACCACTAGTTGAAGATCCGAGAACATGATATACCAAAGACAACTTTTACCACCATGTATGGGCTATATGAGTACACGATCATGTCATTTGGATTGACTAATGCCCCTGCCTATTTTATGAGTATGATGAATAAGATGTTTGTGGAGTTTTTGGATAAGTTTGTTGTGGTGTTCATTGATGATATTTTGGTGTACTCGAAGAATGAAGAGGAACACAAGGAACATCTGCGATTAGTTCTCGAGAAGCTCAGGGAATATCAGCTATATGCCAAGTTCAGCAAATGTGAGTTTTGGTTGAGGGAAGTTGGATTCCTTGGACATGTTATATCAGGAGAAGGTATAGCTGTAGACCCTACCAATGTTCAGTCGGTCACTGAGTGGTTGGCACCCACCTCAGTTGGAGAGATCCGCAGTTTTTTGGGACTCGCGGGATATTATAGGAGGTTCATTGAGAATTTCTCCAAGATTGCGGAACCCTTGACATAGTTGTTGAAGGACACCAAGTTCAAATGGACCGAAGATTGTGATGCCAGTTTTCAGGAGTTGAATAAACGTTTGGTTACAACCCCAGTGTTGATTCTTCCGGATATACGCAAGGATTTCCAAGTTTATTGCGGCGCTTCTCATTTGGGACTTGGAGGTGTACTTATGCAAGACGGAAGAGTTGTTTCATATGCCTCACGATAGCTTCGACCTCATGAGCTGAATTATGCCACACATGATTTGGAGTTAGGAGCCATAGTGCATGCGCTCAAGACCTGGAGACATTTTCTGATTGAAAACTGATGTGATGTGTACACGGATCACAAGAGTTTGAAGTACATTTTCACGCAGAAGGAGTTGAATCTCCGACAGAGGAGATGGTTGGAGCTAATAAAGGATTACGATATGAAGTTGCATTATCATCCCGGAAAGGCTAATGTCGTAGCAGACGTTTTGAGCCGCAAGAGTTATGCCAACACCCTCGTAAGCGGAGAATTACCACAGGAGTTAGTTGACGATCTCAAGGAACTTTGTTTGGAGATAGTTCCAAGAGGTTTTGTTGCAGCAATGGAGGTTCAGTCTACATTATTGGGAAAGATTCGAGATGCTTGGAAGGATGATAAGGAAATTGCTCAGATAAAGGAGAAGATGAGCAAAGGAAAAGCCAAAGGTTTTCGTGAGGATGAGCACGAAACTTTATGGTTTGAGGATCGTGTATATGTGCCCAATAATATGGAGATCAGGAAGTTAATACTTCAGGAAACCCATGACTCGCCATACTCGATTCACCCCGGAAACACCAAGATGTATTTGGATTTGAAGGAACGTTTTTGGTGGACAGGTATGAAGAAGGATATTGCCGAGTATGTAGCAATATGCGATGTATGTCAGAGAGTGAAGGCAGAACATCAGAAGCCAGCCGGATTATTACAGCCTATGCCGATACCCGAATGGAAGTGGGATAAACTGGGCATGGATTTCAGCACCAGATTACCCAGGACCCGATCGGGATATGACTCAATCTGGGTAGTAATTGATTGCTTGATCAAGGTAGCCCACTTTATCCCAGTGAAAACCACATCTACAAGGCGCGAAGTTGGCGAAGATGTATATGACCAGGATCGTATGTCTGCATGGAGTTCCGAGGACCATCGTATCAGATAGAGGGACACAATTTACCTTGAAGTTTTAGAATCAGCTGCACCAGACTTTGGGTACTAGGCTAGAGTTTAGTACAGCCTTTCATCCGTAGACAGATGAACAGCCCGAGAGAGTCACTCAGATTCTGGAGGACATGTTGAGAGCTTGTGATCTATATTATAGATCTAGTTGGAACGAAAATCTACCTTACGCGGAGTTCTCATACAACAACAGTTATCAGGCTAGTTTGAAGATGGCACCTTTCGAAGCCTTGTATGGAAGGAGATGCAGGACACCGTTAATGTGGGATGAAGTTGGAGACTGTGAGTTGTTTGGACCAGATTTGATCAAAGAATCTGAAGAGAAGGTTAAGTTGATTCGAGATAGATTGAAGGTAGCCCAGTCCAGGTAGAAGAGTTATGTCGATACTAAACGCAAGGAGGTAGTCTATGAAATTGGATACCGAGCATATCTTCGTGTGTCACCACTCCGAGGAGTTAAACGATTTGGAGTTAAAGGAAACTTAGCCCTGAGATTTGTAGGACCATATCGAGTTTTGGAACGTATGGGAGAAGTTGCCTACAAGTTGGAGTAACCTGAAGGATTGTCAGGAGTTCACGATGTGTTTCACATTTCCAAGTTGAAGAAGTGCCATGCTGAGATGGCCGATATTCCTCTAAGTGATACTGTGCCCCTGGAAGCAATTCAGTTGGAGAATGATTTGACCTACGAGGAGAAACCAGTCAAGATCCTCGAGTTTGCCAGCCGAGTTACCCGCGGCAAGGTTAACAAGTTTTGCAAGTTTAGTGGAGCCACCATACCGAGGATGAAGCCACCTGGGAAAGAGAAGAAGACCTACGGAAAGACCACCCACACCTATTTTCTAGCCAACCTGAATCTCGAGGGCGAGATTCATCTTAAGGAGGGTAGGTTCGTAACATCCCAATTTTCAATTTGGATGCTATATATAGGTCATCATATGCATGTCATATTTTCATTTGCATTTTGGTTGACATCCTAGAATCTTAAGCAACTCAAGGACCCAAGGAGAGAGTTGGAGGTTTCACACATTTTCATATTTGAATTTTTTTTTTCTAATTTGAAAAGGGGATCAATTTGGTTTTAATAATTTTCTCTCCAAATTATTTCCAATATTCAAAATAAAAGAGTGAAGATAATATGACTTCTTCTATAGAGAGGAATTTTGGAGAAGAAACTTTAAAATCAAATTTATAGTTTATTTGAATGAGAAAAATATGCATTTTGAAAATTGCATCTTTAGGGTAGAAAAATGTTCACTTTGTTCTAAATATTAGGTTTAGACGGTGAAAATTGTTTTTGGTATTTTTAGTATTTTTTATAATTTATTAGGTTTTTCTTTGGGCGAGATTTTATTTAAACTAGTAAATACCCCGCGCGTTGCGGCGGGAAATTGAGCAAAAAAATTACTTTAAGAATAAACCGTAAAAACTATAACAGAAAGATGATTGAAAAAGGAAGAACATTATCATTCAGATTAAGCGCATATCTTTATTCATAGTGGAATAATATTTTTCTTCAATTACGAACCTTCTTTTACCATCATCCCTTTTCTCCATTTTTTCGCTTTCTCCAAATTTCTTATCTAAACAGTGCAATAAATATGAGAGGGCGGTTGTCAGAGTTTCATATATCAAGCAAAAATTTAAACATTATGAACATAGTATTTGTGAAAAGCTTCCTCCCATATTTCCTTCTGTTGATGTTTGTGTCTCCTTTAATTCTGCTTTTGGTTGCTGCATATATCTGTTTGGAAACATTGACAAAAGAATATTACTACTGCTAAACTATGCACGCTATACTTGAGGCAAATAAAGGATTTCATGAATCTGACTAAACCATATTGCATTTTCTAGTTGACAGAAGTATATTGGGTAGACGTAGGGTTAATCTGATTGAATCATTTATTTTCTTGGCACCGGAAATTTAGTCGATCGATACAAACAGAGTAAATCTTAACACAAAGAACACTAAACATACTTACCTTCTCAATCCTCTTTAATTTGGTAGATAGTAGAAGAGTCACGTCATCAAACATCTTTCGAGCAACCTAAGTATCTTGAATCAACAACGGTCATAAATTTGCTATCATAGACTATAACACATCACTTAAATAGATGAAACCAGAATGTATTGTAATTCTGACGCAAGTGCATGTACTGTCAGATGCCATGGCCCCGGCTTTGGCAAATGGATGACGTGAGGTTGATTCTTGGTTTAGGATTCAAATCAATAGGTGGGTTCAGCAAAGTCTGAAACAAAGGGAAAATATGTCGACTCATGTATATCTTGTAGTACCTGGACATCGATGTGCAAGTGGAGGTCGTCAAGCATCCTGCTGATGCACCTAATCAATTCCAAGGTCATCATGATGCTCGAGGATGAGACCATCAACAGCTATCTTGGACGCGTGATCTCCCCTCGACGCCACGCCCATGCAGAAGTCTTAGACCGCCCGTGATGTACACATCCGGCTGAACGTCGTCAGGGTTGGTGTTCAAGATGATGATTTACACGCTCATAAACTTAGGCTAGTGAACCACAGTCGACACTATCTGGCCCTGCGGTCCTGTCGCGTGGTCGGGAAGGTGAGCAGAGGACACGCGAGATGCGACGACACCGAGCATGGTTTGCTGCCGCCATAGGGAGTCTTCCCGGCCTTCTGCTGAGGCCGCCGGTGCGCCTCCGCAAGGTAATAGTTGGGCCGATCTCGGCGCGGCTGCATCCTCTGCAAGGTGCTCTGCTTCTAGTGCGGGGGGCGCCTACGATCCGAAAGCTGGAGGCATAGCGGGGAAGGCCGCGGAGGGACGTCGTCACTGGGGAGGAAGACCTATCACCATCACTCGTTGCCTCGCGCATGACCGAAAAGAAATATTATATGGGAGGAGCAATTGAATCGCCAGAGTAGTGGGATTTAATGGAGGGATAAGGAACCGTTTCTATTGCAAAATAATAGTGGGATTTGATGGAGATTGAAGAAGATAGAGAGGAAGTGGAATCCTCTTCGTGGGGAAGATAGAAGGCGCAGGTCGCAGCGGCTGGCGGCGGCGCGGTCACGCAAGGTTTTTTTAGGCAAGGCTTTGGGTCATGGTAGTCTCCAATGATGGAGACCCATGGGCTTCAAATGGGCTTTTTTATCTCCAAAAATCGCTGAACTGTACGCTCAGCCCAAAAAGTAGAGTCATAGGCCAGTAGCGAGCGGTATGCCTGGGAAAAGAACGAATCGGTATGCTTAGCGGTGGCAGTGCTTAGTAATTTTCATGAATCTTTGATCAAATGGTTGCGGCTTCTCAACTTTACTGAATCAACGGCTGTAACAATTGGGGTGATGTGGCTTCATGAGAAGGCAGGAAAATCACCTAGTGGGGTGCCCTTATTTAGACATAGAAGATAAAAAAACTTCCCGCCCGACTGGGACGAAGACCCATCCGAGCAGGCCGGCCCACTCCCGCGCTGCCTTCCTCCCGCGTGGAGAGACCGAGGCACCGCCGCCGCCCGAGTCTGGCCGGGGCACGACTCCCAGTCCGACCGGGCACCCCCTCCTCCAAGAAGCCGCCCCCCCCGAGCCCTTTATATACCTCCGCCTCCTCCCCACCTCGCCTCGACCGTAGTCGCCGCTGCCTGCCGTTGCTACGCGCCGCCGCCGCAGCTCGCTTGCTCCGTCGCCGACCGCGCCGCTGCTCGCCGACACCGCCCTTCCTGCAGCCCCGCGCCGCCGCTTTGCCTCGCCGCCCAGCCGGAGTTCCGCCGCCGCCGTTGACCGTCATCGACGTGAACCGGTACAAAACCTCCCCGGTTCGCCGGTTCGTTTTTGGTTTTTTTCGGTTCTTTGGTTTAGATCGGTTTATTTTAGGATTAGGGTTTTTCTCGTTTGTTTTTGTTCGGATCTAATTTGCGGACGTTCGTCGGTTAACCCGCAGTAGTGAACAACGTTTGTTTGTTTGGTTCTATTAGCGAATGTTCGTTCGATAGGTTTTTTCTTTTTATTTTATTTTCAGCCAGGGACCTATCCACGAATACTTTCCTCATAGATTAGTCCCTGATCTTCAAACCCTCACAACTTTTTGCTCGTTCGTCCAAATCCAGTGAAACCAACACCAAAATCTTTGTCTTGTTCCCCTCTTCTAGATAACCAACTTGAACATGGTTTTGACAAATTAAAATTTGGTTAAAAGCGTATTTGAATTCGAACTTCTTTTGATCGTAATTTGAGTTTTGTAGCTCCGTTTTGGTTGATTCTTTTTGCAAATCGAAGCTCTTCAGTCGAACTTTCAGTTTGGATCTTTTCATTGGTTTACCCTTGCATCTTATGCTTGAGTGCTTATGTATGTTATTGTTTGTTCATGATAGAGTTTTCGGAGTGCGAAGCGTGCTACTACGAGTCACTAGGGTTTTCAGATCGTCAGCAAGGCAAGTAACACTTTGATCATATCCCTTATTACCCACTTTTTAGTCTCAGTCCTCAAACATTGCATGAGTAGGATCTGTTTAACATGTGGGTATTGGAAGTAGTTGTTGAGGTAGTACCTATTGCCCTTTTATTCAAACCCTAGGGTGTTACTACGTTACGCTTATTATACTTTGCTATGCTATGCTCGTAGACGTGGTTTGGTTTGAGTGATTCGTGACAGTTGTGAGTCTTATTATAAACTAAGGGTTTAATTAAGGTGGCTACTTTAACACACATCTGGGTGGATTGGTTTGTGGGCACCTGGGGAAATCCAGTGCTGTCCAAAGCAGAATCCCGGGGTATCCGTGTGATTTTTCCTATGGTTCGCCACCCAGGCTCAAAGGGATCATTATGTTATTCATGCTGGAAACTTCCGTGTGCAGCCACAAGCCACTATGGGCTTTGGCATAGTTGAGTAAGTTGTGGGCATCCTTTCCATGATGGGCTAGCAGATGTAGGGGATTGTAGGTGTACCGGCCTATCTATCGGTTAAGGTGACCTCTTTGGAAAGACTGTGTCTCGGTCATCCATTTCTCAAACATCATGCAGTGCGAGAAATACAACGGAGGAGATCGAGTCTTATGGGGAATAGTGTGCAAACCTTTGCAGAGTATATAAACTAATCATGGTTAGCCGTGTCCCCGGTTATGGACATCTTGAGTATCTGGTGCTTGAATTACTATGTTGATCTCATCACTTTACATAATTAATTTGTTGGGTTAATGATTATTAATTTGGGATTGAGATGGGGTTATCATTCTCAATGTTTTCAACAAACTTTGTAGTTAAATAAAATATATTCCTTTGTTGTAGGGAAAAACTGGCTTTTGGCAAAATGATAACCATAGAGCCTCCACCAGCCACATATGCATATAGTTATAGCTATTACTTGTTCTTTGCTCTATAGTGTTATCTTTCCAGCATATTCCATGTGCTAACCTACACAGGCTGCAACGTATTATGTTGCAGAGTTTTCAGATGAAGAGTAAGGTGCACTAGGTCGTTGCCATGCACTGAGCTATGCGGTTGGAGTTGATGGACTCATTTACCTTCGAAGCTTCCGCTGTTGTCTTATTTAGATGGCCTTCAGCCGTATTATTGTAAGAAGTTCTCTTCTGAGACATTCGATGTAATAAGTGTGTGATTGAACTCTGTTATAAATCCTCGAGTACTGTGTGTGTCAACATTACCGATTCAGGGATGGCACTTATACATAGAGATTTGACCGTTTGAGGTCAAATCGTTACAATATGGTATCAAAGCAGACGCTGACAGTAGGACGCGACCACTAAGATGAGCCATAGGACACTATTCTCTACTCATTTCTGACTCTTCTCCACTTTCTACTCTATAGATGGCGGATCCAAGGAACAAGTTTGCTCAACCGGATGAAGACACCCCTTTTGGATGACACTTGAAGGAGGCCACTAGATACCTGAACATCGGAATACCAAGCTTCACCGGGACCTACACCGCCACTGTACTGGAAGAAGAGCGCTGGACAATTTCAGTACATGTTCCAGGAAGGACATTCACACATGTTACGGAGCCCGTAGAGTTTTTCTTTGGTGCACCAACCTGGAGTTTAGGAAAGAGCATGGCGTCTCACATCGCCATGGGATGCATCGGCGAAGTTTACCACAAGGATCTTAAGGACACCATCTACCAGATATGTCGACGCCGAGATGAGCAATGGGAGATGATTTGCACCAGGAGGCACAAGTCCATTGTAGCCTACATTCAGGAGTTGAACCAGCACATTCGTCGTTAGGAGAACCATATGTGCGCCAGCATGATAGACCTGAAGAAGGTGATGACCAGGAACATGGAGCTAGAAGAGGAACTCAAGTCTACACGCGACGAATATGAAGAGGAAGTTTCAGTACTACTAGAGAAGAATGAAGACCTGAAGTAGAAGCTAGGAGTATTCATGGGAGACCCCGCGCCAGGAGAGGACAACCATCCCGAAGATTACATCATCATCGACGATACCGACTCCGACCCCGACAGTGATGATGATTATGAAGACGAAGCTGGAGTAGATATAATGGAGTCTTCTTCCAATCAAAATTTCTAGTCGACCACCAAATTATCAGTAGTATTCCCCCATGTATATAGTAGTACTCCGAGTATTTTGTAACGGTAGCTAGATCGTTTGTATGCCCTTGTTTTGAATTGAGTGGTGTGATATGAATGTGTTTGTCTCATGTGCATATGGGTAGTGATTTCTCTCTAGACCTCACTGTATTCTAATCTCTCCCCTCTAAACCTATCAGGTGCCTCCGAGACATGACCCTAGATTTGTCTTCCCACCGGAGCTCACTCAGCTGATCCAATAGTAGAATGCCTTGATGCAGCTACTAGTCCAGAACCAAGGCAACAACAACAATAATAACAACCCACCCCACCACCTCCAGTTGACAACTTAGCCTATTTTCTAAGGTTGAATCCGCCGGTGTTTTCCAGTAGCACCGAGCCAATTGTTGCTGATGACTGGCTCCGCGGGATTGGAAGGGAGCTGACCACCACAGGTTGCACCGATGCTGAGAAGGTGCATTTTTTCCACACATCAATTGGATGGACCCGCAGCCTCATGGTGGGAGAATTACACAGCCACTTTTCCCATAGCCAATGTCACATGGGATTAGTTTCAACAATCTTTCCGCATAGCCCTTGTCTCAACTGGAGCAATGAGCATGAAGAAGCGTGAGTTTCACAACTTAAGCCAAGGAAATCATACCGTGGGGCAGTACATGGATGAGTTTAGTAAGTTAGCTCGCTATGCCCCAGATGATGTGGCCACAGATGCTGCGAAGCAGGAGAAGCTTATGGAAGGGATGAATGATGAGATGAGTATGTAGTTTATGGTGGCAACATTCACTAACTACCAAGAGTTGGTAGATAGGGCCCTTATGATTGAAAGCAAACAACAGCAGATAGAGAGCCACAAAAGGAAGTATGGACAAGGGAAGTACAATTCTGGAGCTCAGCAGAAGCCTGGTTTTACCCCGAACTCGGGAGGGCACACTCATAACCATGGAGGCCATACTCATAATGGAGGGAGTTCGCATAACCACAGTGGCCCTAATAATGGGAATGGGAATGGGAATGGAGGAAGCAACGGACAGAACCGTTCCAATCTAGCAACACCCGCTAAGAAGGACCTGAGTCATGTCACCTGTTACAAGTGCGGGAAGACTGTACACTATGCCAATGACTGCTCAGAGTTAAAGAATGGCAATGGAAATGGAAACTCTGGGAAGAATCCCAACCCTTCACAAGAGGACAAGTGAACCACGTTAACGTGGAGGAGGTTGAAGAACAGCCAGATGCAGTTATAGGTAAGTTTTTGATTAAGTCATTTACTATAATAGTTATTTTTGATACTGGTGCATCACATTCATATATATCAAGGGGATTTGTGGATAAGTATAAGTTGCCCACCAACGTACTTAAGACACCTATGTTAGTAAGCTCACTTGGAGCAAAGTATATGGCAAGCACTGGATGTTTTCAGATGCCATTGACCATAGGTAGGCATGTTTTGCCCTTAGACCTAATAATTTTGGAGTCACATGTGATACTAGCATGGATTGGCTATCTGTGTATGGAGGAAATATCAATTGTTCTAGTAAGTCAATCCTACTCACCACCCCAGAGGGAAAAAGGATCAAGTATGTGTCTAGGCATGCACCAAGGAGGACCCAACTGAATTCTCTCTCAGGAGTTGTTCAGGATGAAGTGCCTATTGTGAAGGATTACCCGGATGTATTTATAGAGGAATTACCAGGCATGCTGCCAGATAGAGACATGGAGTTTTTGATAGAATAGTTGCCAGGTACCGGACCAATATCGAAGAGACCGTATCGGATGCCTGCAAATGATCTGGAGGAAATTAAGAAGCAAATTAAGGATTTATTGGAGAAAGGTTATATCCGACCACGTTCATTACCGTGGGGAGCCCTAGTTCTCTTAGTTGAGAATTAGGATGGATCTTTAAGAATGGTTGTTGATTATCGGGCGTTGAATGAAGTGACGATCAAGAACTAGTACCCACTACCGCTGATCAACGATCTATTTGACTAGTCGCAAGGAGCTAAAGTATTCTCCAAGATCGATCTTCGATCAGGATACCACTAGTTGAAGATCCGAGAACATGATATACCAAAGACAACTTTTACCACCATGTATGGGCTATATGAGTACACGATCATGTCATTTGGATTGACTAATGCCCCTGCCTATTTTATGAGTATGATGAATAAGATGTTTGTGGAGTTTTTGGATAAGTTTGTTGTGGTGTTCATTGATGATATTTTGGTGTACTCGAAGAATGAAGAGGAACACAAGGAACATCTGCGATTAGTTCTCGAGAAGCTCAGGGAATATCAGCTATATGCCAAGTTCAGCAAATGTGAGTTTTGGTTGAGGGAAGTTGGATTCCTTGGACATGTTATATCAGGAGAAGGTATAGCTGTAGACCCTACCAATGTTCAGTCGGTCACTGAGTGGTTGGCACCCACCTCAGTTGGAGAGATCCGCAGTTTTTTGGGACTCGCGGGATATTATAGGAGGTTCATTGAGAATTTCTCCAAGATTGCGGAACCCTTGACATAGTTGTTGAAGGACACCAAGTTCAAATGGACCGAAGATTGTGATGCCAGTTTTCAGGAGTTGAATAAACGTTTGGTTACAACCCCAGTGTTGATTCTTCCGGATATACGCAAGGATTTCCAAGTTTATTGCGGCGCTTCTCATTTGGGACTTGGAGGTGTACTTATGCAAGACGGAAGAGTTGTTTCATATGCCTCACGATAGCTTCGACCTCATGAGCTGAATTATGCCACACATGATTTGGAGTTAGGAGCCATAGTGCATGCGCTCAAGACCTGGAGACATTTTCTGATTGAAAACTGATGTGATGTGTACACGGATCACAAGAGTTTGAAGTACATTTTCACGCAGAAGGAGTTGAATCTCCGACAGAGGAGATGGTTGGAGCTAATAAAGGATTACGATATGAAGTTGCATTATCATCCCGGAAAGGCTAATGTCGTAGCAGACGTTTTGAGCCGCAAGAGTTATGCCAACACCCTCGTAAGCGGAGAATTACCACAGGAGTTAGTTGACGATCTCAAGGAACTTTGTTTGGAGATAGTTCCAAGAGGTTTTGTTGCAGCAATGGAGGTTCAGTCTACATTATTGGGAAAGATTCGAGATGCTTGGAAGGATGATAAGGAAATTGCTCAGATAAAGGAGAAGATGAGCAAAGGAAAAGCCAAAGGTTTTCGTGAGGATGAGCACGAAACTTTATGGTTTGAGGATCGTGTATATGTGCCCAATAATATGGAGATCAGGAAGTTAATACTTCAGGAAACCCATGACTCGCCATACTCGATTCACCCCGGAAACACCAAGATGTATTTGGATTTGAAGGAACGTTTTTGGTGGACAGGTATGAAGAAGGATATTGCCGAGTATGTAGCAATATGCGATGTATGTCAGAGAGTGAAGGCAGAACATCAGAAGCCAGCCGGATTATTACAGCCTATGCCGATACCCGAATGGAAGTGGGATAAACTGGGCATGGATTTCAGCACCAGATTACCCAGGACCCGATCGGGATATGACTCAATCTGGGTAGTAATTGATTGCTTGATCAAGGTAGCCCACTTTATCCCAGTGAAAACCACATCTACAAGGCGCGAAGTTGGCGAAGATGTATATGACCAGGATCGTATGTCTGCATGGAGTTCCGAGGACCATCGTATCAGATAGAGGGACACAATTTACCTTGAAGTTTTAGAATCAGCTGCACCAGACTTTGGGTACTAGGCTAGAGTTTAGTACAGCCTTTCATCCGTAGACAGATGAACAGCCCGAGAGAGTCACTCAGATTCTGGAGGACATGTTGAGAGCTTGTGATCTATATTATAGATCTAGTTGGAATGAAAATCTACCTTACGCGGAGTTCTCATACAACAACAGTTATCAGGCTAGTTTGAAGATGGCACCTTTCGAAGCCTTGTATGGAAGGAGATGCAGGACACCGTTAATGTGGGATGAAGTTGGAGACTGTGAGTTGTTTGGACCAGATTTGATCAAAGAATCTGAAGAGAAGGTTAAGTTGATTCGAGATAGATTGAAGGTAGCCCAGTCCAGGTAGAAGAGTTATGTCGATACTAAACGCAAGGAGGTAGTCTATGAAATTGGATACCGAGCATATCTTCGTGTGTCACCACTCCGAGGAGTTAAACGATTTGGAGTTAAAGGAAAGTTAGCCCTGAGATTTGTAGGACCATATCGAGTTTTGGAACGTATGGGAGAAGTTGCCTACAAGTTGGAGTAACCTGAAGGATTGTCAGGAGTTCACGATGTGTTTCACATTTCCAAGTTGAAGAAGTGCCATGCTGAGATGGCCGATATTCCTCTAAGTGATACTGTGCCCCTGGAAGCAATTCAGTTGGAGAATGATTTGACCTACGAGGAGAAACCAGTCAAGATCCTCGAGTTTGCCAGCCGAGTTACCCGCGGCAAGGTTAACAAGTTTTGCAAGTTCAGTGGAGCCACCATACCGAGGATGAAGCCACCTGGGAAAGAGAAGAAGACCTACGGAAAGACCACCCACACCTATTTTCTAGCCAACCTGAATCTCGAGGGCGAGATTCATCTTAAGGAGGGTAGGTTCGTAACATCCCAATTTTCAATTTGGATGCTATATATAGTTCATCATATGCATGTCATATTTTCATTTGCATTTTGGTTGACATCCTAGAATCTTAAGCAACTCAAGGACCCAAGGAGAGAGTTGGAGGTTTCACACATTTTCATATTTGATTTTTTTTTTCTAATTTGAAAAGGGGATCAATTTGGTTTTAATAATTTTCTCTCCAAATTATTTCCAATATTCAAAATAAAAGAGTGAAGATAATATGACTTCTTCTATAGAGAGGAATTTTGGAGAAGAAACTTTAAAATCAAATTTATAGTTTATTTGAATGAGAAAAATATGCATTTTTGAAAATTGCATCTTTAGGGTAGAAAAATGTTCACTTTGTTCTAAATATTAGGTTTAGACGGTGAAAATTGTTTTTGGTATTTTTAGTATTTTTTATAATTTATTAGGTTTTTCTTTGGGCGAGATTTTATTTAAACTAGTAAATACCCCGCGCGTTGCGGCGGGAAATTGAGCAAAAAAATTACTTTAAGAATAAACCGTAAAAACTATAACAGAAAGATGATTGAAAAAGAAAGAACATTATCATTCAGATTAAGCGCATATCTTTATTCATAGTGGAATAATATTTTTCTTCAATTACGAACCTTCTTTTACCATCATCCCTTTTCTCCATTTTTTCGCTTTCTCCAAATTTCTTATCTAAACAGTGCAATAAATATGAGAGGGCGGTTGTCAGAGTTTCATATATCAAGCAAAAATTTAAACATTATGAACATAATATTTGTGAAAAGCTTCCTCCCATATTTCCTTCTGTTGATGTTTGTGTCTCCTTTAATTCAGCTTTTGGTTGCTGCATATATCTGTTTGGAAACATTGACAAAAGAATATTACTACTGCTAAACTATGCACGCTATACTTGAGGCAAATAAAGGATTTCATGAATCTGACTAAACCATATTGCATTTTCTAGTTGACAGAAGTATATTGGGTAGACGTAGGGTTAATCTGATTGAATCATTTATTTTCTTGGCACCGGAAATTTAGTCGATCGATACAAACAGAGTAAATCTTAACACAAAGAACACTAAACATACTTACCTTCTCAATCCTCTTTAATTTGGTAGATAGTAGAAGAGTTACGTCATCAAACATCTTTCGAGCAACCTAAGTATCTTGAATCAACAACGGTCATAAATTTGCTATCATAGACTATAACACATCACTTAAATAGATGAAACCAGAATGTATTGTAATTCTGACGCAAGTGCATGTACTGTCAGATGCCATGGCCTCCGGCTTTGGCAAATGGATGACGTGAGGTTGATTCTTGGTTTAGGATTCAAATCAATAGGTGGGTTCAGCAAAGTCTGAAACAAAGGGAAAATATGTCGACTCATGTATATCTTGTAGTACCTGGACATCGATGTGCAAGTGGAGGTCGTCAAGCATCCTGCTGATGCACCTAATCAATTCCAAGGTCATCATGATGCTCGAGGATGAGACCATCAACAGCTATCTTGGACGCGTGATCTCCCCTCGACGCCACGCCCATGCAGAAGTCTTAGACCGCCCGTGATGTACACATCCGGCTGAACGTCGTCAGGGTTGGTGTTCAAGATGATGATTTACACGCTCATAAACTTAGGCTAGTGAACCACAGTCGACACTATCTGGCCCTGCGGTCCTGTCGCGTGGTCGGGAAGGCGAGCAGAGGACACGCGAGATGCGACGACACCGAGCATGGTTTGCTGCCGCCATAGGGAGTCTTCCCGGCCTTCTGCTGAGGCCGCCGGTGCGCCTCCGCAAGGTAATAGTTGGGCCGATCTCGGCGCGACTGCATCCTCTGCAAGGTGCTCTGCTTCTAGTGCGGGGGGCGCCTACGATCCGAAAGCTGGAGGCATAGCGGGGACGGCCGCGGAGGGACGTCGTCACTGGGGAGGAAGACCTATCACCATCACTCATTGCCTCGCGCATGACCGAAAAGAAATATTATATGGGAGGAGCAATTGAATCGCCAGAGTAGTGGGATTTAATGGAGGGATAAGGAACCGTTTCTATTGCAAAATAATAGTGGGATTTGATGGAGATTGAAGAAGATAGAGAGGAAGTGGAATCCTCTTCGTGGGGAAGATAGAAGGCGCAGGTCGCAGCGGCTGGCGGCGGCGCGGTCACGCAAGGTTTTTTTAGGCAAGGCTTTGGGTCATGGTAGTCTCCAATGATGGAGACCCATGGGCTTCAAATGGGCTTTTTTATCTCCAAAAATCGCTGAACTGTACGCTCAGCCCAAAAAGTAGAGTCATAGGCCAGTAGCGAGCGGTATGCCTGGGAAAAGAACGAATCGGTATGCTTAGCGGTGGCAGTGCTTAGTAATTTCATGAATCTTTGATCAAATGGTTGCGGCTTCTCAACTTTACTGAATCAACGGCTGTAACAATTGGGGTGATGTGGCTTCATGAGAAGGCAGGAAAATCACCTAGTGGGGTGCCCTTATTTAGACATAGAAGATAAAAAAACTTCCCGCCCGACTGGGACGAAGACCCATCCGAGCAGGCCGGCCCACTCCCGCGCTGCCTTCCTCCCGCGTGGAGAGACCGAGGCACCGCCGCCGCCCGAGTCTGGCCGGGGCACGACTCCCAGTCCGACCGGGCACCCCCTCCTCCAAGAAGCCGCCCCCCCGAGCCCTTTATATACCGCCGCCTCCTCCCCACCTCGCCTCGACCGTAGTCGCCGCTGCCTGCCGTTGCTACGCGCCGCCGCCGCAGCTCGCTTGCTCCGTCGCCGACCGCGCCGCTGCTCGCCGACACCGCCCTTCCTGCAGCCCCACACCGCCGCTTTGCCTCGCCGCCCAGCCGGAGTTCCGCCGCCGCCGTTGACCGTCATCGACGTGAACCGGTACAAAACCTCCCCGGTTCGCCGGTTCGTTTTTGGTTTTTTTTCGGTTCTTTGGTTTAGATCGGTTTATTTTAGGATTAGGGTTTTTCTCGTTTGTTTTTGTTCGGATCTAATTTGCGGACGTTCATCGGTTAACCCGCAGTAGTGAACAACGTTTGTTTGTTTGGTTCTGTTAGCGAATGTTCGTTCGATAGGTTTTTTCTTTTTATTTTATTTTCAGCCAGGGACCTATCCACGAATACTTTCCTCATAGATTAGTCCGTGATCTTCAAACCCTCACAACTTTTTGCTCGTTCGTCCAAATCCAGTGAAACCAACACCAAAATCTTTGTCTTGTTCCCCTCTTCTAGATAACCAACTTGAACATGGTTTTGACAAATTAAAATTTGGTTAAAAGCGTATTTGAATTCGAACTTCTTTTGATCGTAATTTGAGTTTTGTAGCTCCGTTTTGGTTGATTCTTTTTGCAAATCGAAGCTCTTCAGTCGAACTTTCAGTTTGGATCTTTTCATTTGAGGTTTACCCTTGCATCTTATGCTTGAGTGCTTATGTATGTTATTGTTTGTTCATGATAGAGTTTTCGGAGTGCGAAGCGTGCTACTACGAGTCACTAGGGTTTTCAGATCATCAGCAAGGCAAGTAACACTTTGATCATATCCCTTATTACCCACTTTTTAGTCTCAGTCCTCAAACATTGCATGAGTAGGATCTGTTTAACATGTGGGTATTGGAAGTAGTTGTTGAGGTAGTACCTATTGCCCTTTTATTCAAACCCTAGGGTGTTACTACGTTACGCTTATTATACTTTGCTATGCTATGCTCGTAGACGTGGTTTGGTTTGAGTGATTCGTGACAGTTGTGAGTCTTATTATAAACTAAGGGTTTAATTAAGGTGGCTACTTTAACACACATCTGGGTGGATTGGTTTGTGGGCACCTGGGGAAATCCAGTGCTGTCCAAAGCAGAATCCCGGGGTATCCGTGTGATTTTTCCTATGGTTCGCCACCCAGGCTCAAAGGGATCATTATGTTATTCATGCTGGAAACTTCCGTGTGCAGCCACAAGCCACTATGGGCTTTGGCATAGTTGAGTAAGTTGTGGGCATCCTTTCCATGATGGGCTAGCAGATGTAGGGGATTGTAGGTGTACCGGCCTATCTATCGGTTAAGGTGACCTCTTTGGAAAGACTGTGTCTCGGTCATCCATTTCTCAAACATCATGCAGTGCGAGAAATACAACGGAGGAGATCGAGTCTTATGGGGAATAGTGTGCAAACCTTTGCAGAGTATATAAACTAATCATGGTTAGCCGTGTCCCCGGTTATGGACATCTTGAGTATCTGGTGCTTGAATTACTATGTTGATCTCATCACTTTACATAATTAATTTGTTGGGTTAATGATTATTAATTTGGGATTGAGATGGGGTTATCATTCTCAATGTTTTCAACAAACTTTGTAGTTAAATAAAATATATTCCTTTGTTGTAGGGAAAAACTGGCTTTTGGCAAAATGATAACCATAGAGCCTCCACCAGCCACATATGCATATAGTTATAGCTATTACTTGTTCTTTGCTCTATAGTGTTATCTTTCCAGCATATTCCATGTGCTAACCTACACAGGCTGCAACGTATTATGTTGCAGAGTTTTCAGATGAAGAGTAAGGTGCACTAGGTCGTTGCCATGCACTGAGCTATGCGGTTGGAGTTGATGGACTCATTTACCTTCGAAGCTTCCGCTGTTGTCTTATTTAGATGGCCTTCAGCCGTATTATTGTAAGAAGTTCTCTTCTGAGACATTCGATGTAATAAGTGTGTGATTGAACTCTGTTATAAATCCTCGAGTACTGTGTGTGTCAACATTACCGATTCAGGGATGGCACTTATACATAGAGATTTGACCGTTTGAGGTCAAATCGTTACAAGATGGTATCAAAGCAGACGCTGACAGTAGGACGCGACCACTAAGATGAGCCATAGGACACTATTCTCTACTCATTTCTGACTCTTCTCCACTTTCTACTCTATAGATGGCGGATCCAAGGAACAAGTTTGCTCAACCGGATGAAGACACCCCTTTTGGATGACACTTGAAGGAGGCCACTAGATACCTGAACATCGGAATACCAAGCTTCACCGGGACCTACACCGCCACTGTACTGGAAGAAGAGCGCTGGACAATTTCAGTACATGTTCCAGGAAGGACATTCACACATGTTACGGAGCCCGTAGAGTTTTTCTTTGGTGCACCAACCTGGAGTTTAGGAAAGAGCATGGCGTCTCACATCGCCATGGGATGCATCGGCGAAGTTTACCACAAGGATCTTAAGGACACCATCTACCAGATATGTCGACGCCGAGATGAGCAATGGGAGATGATTTGCACCAGGAGGCACAAGTCCATTGTAGCCTACATTCAGGAGTTGAACCAGCACATTCGTCGTTAGGAGAACCATATGTGCGCCAGCATGATAGACCTGAAGAAGGTGATGACCAGGAACATGGAGCTAGAAGAGGAACTCAAGTCTACACGCGACGAATATGAAGAGGAAGTTTCAGTACTACTAGAGAAGAATGAAGACCTGAAGTAGAAGCTAGGAGTATTCATGGGAGACCCCGCGCCAGGAGAGGACAACCATCCCGAAGATTACATCATCATCGACGATACCGACTCCGACCCCGACAGTGATGATGATTATGAAGACGAAGCTGGAGTAGATATAATGGAGTCTTCTTCCAATCAAAATTTCTAGTCGACCACCAAATTATCAATAGTATTCCCCCATGTATATAGTAGTACTCCGAGTATTTTGTAACGGTAGCTAGATCGTTTGTATGCCCTTGTTTTGAATTGAGTGGTGTGATATGAATGTGTTTGTCTCATGTGCATATGGGTAGTGATTTCTCTCTAGACCTCACTGTATTCTAATCTCTCCCCTCTAAACCTATCAGGTGCCTCCGAGACATGACCCTAGATTTGTCTTCCCACCGGAGCTCACTCAGCTGATCCAATAGTAGAATGCCTTGATGCAGCTACTAGTCCAGAACCAAGGCAACAACAACAATAATAACAACCCACCCCACCACCTCCAGTTGACAACTTAGCCTATTTTCTAAGGTTGAATCCGCCGGTGTGTTCCAGTAGCACCGAGCCAATTGTTGCTGATGACTGGCTCCGCGGGATTGGAAGGGAGCTGACCACCACAGGTTGCACCGATGCTGAGAAGGTGCATTTTTCCACACATCAATTGGATGGACCCGCAGCCTCATGGTGGGAGAATTACACAGCCACTTTTCCCATAGCCAATGTCACATGGGATTAGTTTCAACAATCTTTCCGCATAGCCCTTGTCTCAACTGGAGCAATGAGCATGAAGAAGCGTGAGTTTCACAACTTAAGCCAAGGAAATCATACCGTGGGGCAGTACATGGATGAGTTTAGTAAGTTAGCTCGCTATGCCCCAGATGATGTGGCCACAGATGCTGCGAAGCAGGAGAAGCTTATGGAAGGGATGAATGATGAGATGAGTATGTAGTTTATGGTGGCAACATTCACTAACTACCAAGAGTTGGTAGATAGGGCCCTTATGATTGAAAGCAAACAACAGCAGATAGAGAGCCACAAAAGGAAGTATGGACAAGGGAAGTACAATTCTGGAGCTCAGCAGAAGCCTGGTTTTACCCCGAACTCGGGAGGGCACACTCATAACCATGGAGGCCATACTCATAATGGAGGGAGTTCGCATAACCACAGTGGCCCTAATAATGGGAATGGGAATGGGAATGGAGGAAGCAACGGACAGAACCGTTCCAATCTAGCAACACCCGCTAAGAAGGACCTGAGTCATGTCACCTGTTACAAGTGCGGGAAGACTGTACACTATGCCAATGACTGCTCAGAGTTAAAGAATGGCAATGGAAATGGAAACTCTGGGAAGAATCCCAACCCTTCACAAGAGGACAAGTGAACCACGTTAACGTGGAGGAGGTTGAATAACAGCCAGATGCAGTTATAGGTAAGTTTTTGATTAAGTCATTTACTATAATAGTTATTTTTGATACTGGTGCATCACATTCATATATATCAAGGGGATTTGTGGATAAGTATAAGTTGCCCACCAACATACTTAAGACACCTATGTTAGTAAGCTCACTTGGAGCGGAGTATATGGCAAGCACTGGATGTTTTCAGATGCCATTGACCATAGGTAGGCATGTTTTGCCCTTAGAACTAATAATTTTGGAGTCACATGTGATACTAGGCATGGATTGGCTATCCGTGTATGGAGGAAATATCAATTGTTCTAGTAAGTCAATCCTACTCACCACCCCAGGGGGAAAAAGGATCAAGTATGTTTCTAGGCATGCACCAAGGAGGACCCAACTGAATTCTCTCTCGGGAGTTGTTCAAGATGAAGTGCCTATTGTGAAGGATTACCCGGATGTATTTATAGAGGAATTACCAGGCATGCTGCCAGATAGAGACATGGAGTTTTTGATAGAATTGTTGCCAGGTACCGGACCAATATCGAAGAGACCGTATCGGATGCCTGCAAATGATCTGCAGGAAATTAAGAAGCAAATTAAGGATTTATTGGAGAAAGGTTATATCCGACCACGTTCATTACCGCGGGGAGCCCTAGTTCTCGTAGTTGAGAAGAAGGATGGATCTTTAAGAATGGTTGTTGATTATCGGGCGTTGAATGAAGTGACGATCAAGAACTAGTACCCACTACCGATGATCAATGATCTATTTGACCAGTTGCAAGGAGCTAAAGTATTCTCCAAGATCGATCTTCCATCACGATACCACTAGTTGAAGATCCGAGAACATGATATACCAAAGACAACTTTTACCACCATGTATGGGCTATATGAGTACACGATCATGTCATTTTGATTGACTAATGCCCCTGCCTATTTTATGAGTATGATGAATAAGATGTTTGTGGAGTTTTTGGATAAGTTTGTTGTGGTGTTCATTGATGATATTTTGGTGTACTCGAAGAATGAAGAGGAACACAAGGAACATCTGCGATTAGTTCTCGAGAAGCTCAGGAAACATCAGCTATATGCCAAGTTCAGCAAATGTGAGTTTTGGTTGAGGGAAGTTGGATTCCTTGGACATGTTATATCAGGAGAAGGTATAGCTGTAGACCCTACCAATGTTCAGTCGGACACTGAGTGGTTGGCACCCACCTCAGTTGGAGAGATCCGCAGTTTTTTGGGACTCGCGGGATATTATAGGAGGTTCATTGAGAATTTCTCCAAGATTGCGAAACCCTTGACATAGTTGTTGAAGAAGGACACCAAGTTCAAATGGACCGAAGATTGTGATGCCAGTTTTCAGGAGTTGAATAAACGTTTGGTTACAACCCCAGTGCTGATTCTTTCGGATATACGCAAGGATTTCCAAGTTTATTGCGGCACTTCTCGTTTGGGACTTGGAGGTGTACTTATGCAAGACGGAAGAGTTGTTTCATATGCCTCACGATAGCTTCGACCTCGTGAGCTGAATTATGCCACACATGAGTTGGAGTTAGGAGTCGTAGTGCATGCGCTCAAGACCTGGAGGAAATTGGAAACTGATGTGATGTCTACACGGATCACAAGAGTTTGAAGTACATTTTCACGCAGAAGGAGTTAAATCTCCGACAGAGGAGATGGTTGGAGCTAATAAAGGATTACGATATGAAGTCGCATTATCATCCCGGAAAGGCCAATATCGTAGGAGACGCTTTGAGCCGAAAGAGTTATTCCAATACCCTCGTAAGCGGAGAATTACCGCAGGAGTTAGTTGACGATCTCAAGGAACTTCGTTTGGAGATAGTTCCAAGAGGTTTTGTTGCAGCAATGGAGGTTCAGTCTACATTATTGGGAAAGATTCGAGATGCTTGGAAGGATGATAAGGAAATTGCTCAGATAAAGGAGAAGATGAGCAAAGGAAAAGCCAAAGGTTTTCGTGAGGATGAGCACGAAACTTTATGGTTTGAGGATCGTGTATATGTGCCCAATCATATGGAGATCACGAAGTTAATACTTCAGGAAACCCATGACTCGCCATACTTGATTCACCCCAGAAACACCAAGATGTATTTGGATTTGAAGGAACATTTTTGGTGGACAGGAATGAAGAAGGATATTGCCGAGTATGTAGCAGTATGCGGTGTATGTCAGAGAGTGAAGGCAGAACATCAGAAGCCAGCCGGATGATTACAGCCTATGCCGATACCCGAATGGAAGTGGGATAAACTGGGCATGGATTTCAGCACCAGATTACCCAGGACCCGATCGGGATATGACTCAATCTGGGTAGTAATTGATTGCTTGATCAAGGTAGCCCACTTTATCCCAGTGAAAACCACATATACAAGGCGCGAAGTTGGCCAAGATGTATATGACCAGGATCGTATGTCTGCATGGAGTTCCAAGAACCATCGTATCAGATACAGGGACACAATTTACCTCGAAGTTTTAGAATCAGCTGCACCAGACTTTGGGTACTAGGCTAGAGTTTAGTACAGCCTTTCATCCGCAGACAGATGAACAGCCCGAGAGAGTCAATCAGATTCTGGAGGACATGTTGAGAGCTTGTGAGCTATATTATAGATCTAGTTGGAACGAAAATCTACCTTACGCAGAGTTCTCATACAACAACAGTTATCAGGCTAGTTTGAAGATGGCACCTTTCGAAGCCTTGTATGGAAGGAGATGCAGGACACCGTTAATGTGGGATGAAGTTGGAGACTGTGAGTTGTTTGGACCAGATTTGATCAAAGAATCTGAAGAGAAGGTTAAGTTGATTCGAGATAGATTGAAGGTAGCCCAGTCCAGGTAGAAGAGTTATGTCGATACTAAACGCAAGGAGGTAGTCTATGAAATTGGATACCGAGCATATCTTCGTGTGTCACCACTCCGAGGAGTTAAACGATTTGGAGTTAAAGGAAAGTTAGCCCTGAGATTTGTAGGACCATATCGAGTTTTGGAACGTATGGGAGAAGTTGCCTACAAGTTGGAGTAACCTGAAGGATTGTCAGGAGTTCACGATGTGTTTCACATTTCCAAGTTGAAGAAGTGCCATGCTGAGATGGCCGATATTCCTCTAAGTGATAATGTGCCCCTGGAAGCAATTCAGTTGGAGAATGATCTGACCTACGAGGAGAAACCAGTCAAGATCCTCGACTTTGCCAGCCGACTTACCCGCGGCAAGGTTAACAAGTTTTGCAAAGTTCAGTGGAGCCACCATACCGAGGATGAAGCCACCTGGGAAAGAGAAGAAGACCTACGGAAAGACCACCCACACCTATTTTCTAGCCAACCCGAATCTCGAGGGCGAGATTCATCTTAATGAGGGTAGGTTCGTAACATCCCAATTTTCAATTTGGATGCTATACATAGGTCATCATATGCATGTCATATTTTCATTTGCATTTTGGTTGACATCCTGGAATCTTAAGCAACTCAAGGAGCCAAGGAGAGAGTTGGAGGTTTCACACATTTTCATATTTGAATTTTTTTTCTAATTTGAAAAGGGGATCAATTTGGTTTTAATAATTTTCTCTCCAAATTATTTCCAATATTCAAAATAAAAGAGTGAAGATAATATGACTTCTTCTAAAGAGAGGAATTTTGGAGAAGAAACTTTAAAATCAAATTTATAGTTTATTTGAATGAGAACCTTCTTTTACCATCATCCCTTTTCTCCATTTTTTTGCTTTCTCCAAATTTCTTGTCTAAACAGTGCAATAAATATGAGAGGGTGGTTGTCAGAGTTTCATATATCAAGCAAAAATTTAAACATTACGAACATAGTATTTGTGAAAAGCTTCCTCCCATATTTCCTTCTGTTGATGTTTGTGTCTCCTTTAATTCAGCTTTTGGTTGCTGCATATATCTGTTTGGAAACATTGACAAAAGAATATTACTACTGCTAAACTATGCATGCTATACTTGAGGCAAATAAAGGATTTCATGAATCTGACTAAACCATATTGCATTGTCTAGTTGACAGATGTATATTGGGTAGACGTAGGGTTAATCTGATTGAATCATTTATTTTCTTGGCACCGGAAATTTAGTCGATTGATACAAACAGAGTAAATCTTAACACAAAGAACACTAAACATTCTTACCTTCTCAATCCTCTTTAATTTGGTAGATAGTAGAAGAGTCACGTCATCAAACATCTTTCGAGCAACCTAAGTATCTTGAATCAACAACGGTCATAAATTTGCTATCATAGACTATAACACATCACTTAAATAGATGAAACCAGAATGTATTGTAATTCTGACGCAAGTGCATGTACTGTCAGATGCCACAGCCTCCGGCTTTGGCAAATGGATGACGTGAGGTTGATTCTTGGTTTAGGATTCAAATCAATAGGTGGGTTCAGCAAAGTCTGAAACAAAGGGAAAATATGTCGACTCATGTATATCTTGTAGTACCTGGACATCGATGTGCAAGTGGAGGTCGTCAAGCATCCTGCTGATGCACCTAATCAATTCCAAGGTCGTCATGATGCTCGAGGATGAGACCATCAACAGCTATCTTGCACGCGTGATCTCCCCTCGACGCCACGCCCATGCAGAAGTCTTAGACCGCCCGTGATGTACACATCCGGCTGAACGTCGTCAGGGTTGGTGTTCAAGATGATGATTTACACGCTCATAAACTTAGGCTAGTGAACCACAGTCGACACTATCTGGCCCTGCGGTCCTATCGCGTGGTCGGGAAGGTGAGCAGAGGACACGCGAGATGCGACGACACCGAGCATGGTTTGCTGCCGCCATAGGGAGTCTTCCCGGCCTTCTGCTGAGGCCGCTGGTGCGCCTCCGCAAGGTAATAGTCGGGCAAGGTGCTCTGCTTCTAGTGCGGGGGGCGCCTACGATCCGAAAGCTGGAGGCATAGCAGGGACGGCCGTAGAGGGACCTCGTCACTGGGGAGGAAGACCTCTCACCATCACTCGTTGCCTCGCGCATGACCGAAAAGAAATATTAGATGGGAGGAGCAATTGAATCGCCAGAGTAGTGGGATTTAATGGAGGGATAAGGAACCGTTTCTATTGCAAAATAATAGTGGGATTTGATGGAGATTGAAGAAGATAGAGAGGAAGTGGAATCCTCTTCGTGGGGAAGATAGAGGGCGCAGGTTGCAGCGGCTGGCGGCGGCGCGGTCACGCAAGGTTTTCTTAGGCAAGGCTTTGGGTCATGGTAATCTCCAATGATGGAGACCCATGGGCTTCAAATGGGCTTTTTTGTCTCCAAAAATCGCTGAACTATACGCTCAGCCCAAAAAGTAGAGTCAGAGGCCAGTAGCGAGCGGTATGCCTGGGAAAAGAACGAATCGGTATGCTTAGCGGTGGCAGTGCTTAGTAATTTCATGAATCTTTGATCAAATGGTTGCGGCTTCTCAACTTTACTGAATCAATGGCTGTAACAATTGGGGTGATGTGGCTTCATGAGAAGGCAGGAAAATCACCTAGTGGGGTGCCCTTATTTAGACATAGAAGATAAAAAAACTTCCCGCCCGACTGGGACGAAGACCCATCCGAGCAGGCCGGCCCACTCCCGCGCCGCCTTCCTCCCGTGTGGAGAGACCGAGGCGCCGCCGCCGCCCGAGTCCGAGATTTGACCGTTTGAGGTCAGATCGCTACATGTGTCCTCGGATAAATTTCTAGGTCCCATGCAAGAAATGAGAATCAAATTCAAACATCTGGGCGTCATGGCTCGGCCGAAAACATTGAGAAACTTGGTTTTTAAATTCCTATAAATCCAAAACACGCATGAAAATCATCAAACTTGGCTTGGTGTCATGACATGGCACCAACATGTTGTGGTCATTTTGCTATCCGATTTGTGAAGGCACACACATTAACCATCAACAAATTCATCTTGGAACAAGTGCTGCCATGTTACAATCGTTAACACAAGTATTATTGAAACCGTGGGTGTTCTACTTACCATTTTACGTGCCGCTATGCGTCCCCCTTTTTTTATTAGCTAGGAGGTGCCGTGCAGGGTAGCTATTTGAGTACGGGAGACGTGCGATCAGACCCCTGCGCATGCTTATCAGGAGGAGAGCCCTTTGACCTCCCTGTGCCGCCCACCTCTCTCCCAAGGTCTCCATTAATGGCGCCCGAGCCTATGTTTAATGGCGTGGCTATGTCTCACTCGACTGAGATTTAAGAGAGAAAAAAGAAAATTTTGCATGGATCTTGATGTAAGATCCGACGGACCTATATAGCATCTAATAACCCACAAGTATAGGGGATCGCAATAGTTTTCGAGGGTAAAGTATTCAACCCAAATTTATTGATTCGACACAAGGGGAGCCAAAGAATATTCTCAAGTATTAGCAGCTGAGTTGTCAATTCAACCACACTTGGAAACTTGGTATCTGCAGCAAAGTATTTAGTAGAAAAGTAATATGATAGTAGTGGTAACGGTAGCAAAAGGTAACAGTAGTAAAAGTAATATTTTTGGTATTTTGTAGTGATGATAGCAATAGCAACAGGAAAGTAAATAAGCGAAGAACAATATATAGAAAGCTTGTAGGCAATGGATCGGTGATGGAGAATTATGCCGGATGCGATTCATCATGTAACACTCATAACCTTGGGTGACACAGAACTAGCTCCAGTTCATTGATATAATGTAGGCATGTATTCGGAATATAGTCATACATGCTTATGGAAAAGAACTTGCATGACATCTTTTGTCATACCCTCCCGTGGCAGCAGGGTCCTTACGGAAACTAAGGGATATTAAGGCCTCCTTTTAATAGAGTACCAGAATAAAGCATTATCACATAGTGAATACATGAACTCCTCAAACTACAGTCATCACCGGTAAATATCCCGATTATTGTCACTTCGGGGTTAACGAATCATAACACATAATAGGTGACTATAGACTTGCAAGATAGGATCAAGAACACTCATATATTGATGAAAACATAATAGGTTCAGATCTGAAATCATGGCACTCGGGCCCTAGTGACAAGCATTAAGCATAGCAAAGTCATAGCAACATCAATCTCAGAACATAGTGGATACTAGGGATCAAACCCTAACAAAACTAACTCGATTACATGATAGATCTCATCCAACCCATCACCGTCCAGCAAGCCTACGATGGAATTAGTCACGCACGGTGGTGAGCATCATGAAATTGGTGATGAAGGATGGTTGATGATGACGATGGCGACGGATTCCCCTCTCCGGAGCCCCGAACAGACTCCAGATCAGCCCTACCGAGAGGTTTTAGAGCTTGGCGGCGGCTCCGTATCATAAAACGCGATGAATTCTTCTCTCTGATTTTTTTCTCCCCGAAACAGAATATATAGAGTTGGAGTTGGAGTCGGAGGAGCTCCAAGGGGCCCATGAGATAGGGGGGCGCGCCCTAGGGGGCAGGCGCGCCCCCACCCTCGTGGACCGGTGGTGGGGCCCCTGGCCTTCATCTTTTGCAGGTCTATTTTATATTTTCCAAAAAGTTTCTCCGTGAAGTTTCAGGTCATTCCGAGAATGTTTGTTTCTACACATAAATAACACCATGGTAATTCTACTGAAAACAGCGTCAGTCCGGGTTAGTTCCATTCAAATCATGCAAGTTAGAGTCCAAAACAAGGGCAAAAGTGTTTGGAAAAGTAGATACAACGGAGACGTATCAACTCCCCCAAGCTTAAACCTTTGCTTGTCCTCAAGCAATTCAGTTGACAAACTAAAAGTGATAAAGAAAAACTTTTACAAACTCTGTTTGCTCTTGTTGTTGTAAATATGGAAAGCCAGCATTCAAGTTTTCAGCAAAGATTATAACTAACCACATTCACAATAATGCTTAGGTCCCAAGTTTACTCATATCAATAGCATAATCAAGTAGCGAGCTATAATAATAAATCTCAAATGACAACACTTTCTCAAAACAATCATAATAGGATATAACAAGATGGTATCTCGCTAGCCCTTTCTGAGACCGCAAAACATAAATGCAGAGCACCTTTAAAGACCAAGGACTGAGTAGACATTGTAATTCATGGTAAAAGAGATCTAGTCAAGTCATACTCAATGTAAACTAATAGCAATGAATGCAAATGACAGCGGTGCTTTCCAACTGGTGCTTTTTAATAAGAGGATGATGACTCAGCATAAAAGTTAATAGATAGGCCCTTCGCAGAGGGAAGCATGGATTTCTAGAGGTGCCAGAGCTCGGTTTTGAAACGGAGGTGAATAATATTTTGAGCGGTATACTTTCATTGTCAACATAACATCCAAGAGATGGCGATATCTTCCATGCTACACACATTATAGGCGGTTCCCAAACAAAATGGTAAAGTTTATACTCCCCCTTCCACCAACAAGCATCAATCCATGGCTTGCTCGAAACAACAAGTGCCTCCAACTAACAAGAGTCCCAAGGGGAGTTTTGTTTGCAATTATTTTGATTTAGTTTGCATAAAGCATGGGACTGGGCATCCCGGTGACCAGCCGTTTATCTCGTGAGTGAGGAGCGGAGTCCACTCCTCTTGAGAATAAACCGCCTAACATGGAAGATACAGACATCCCTAGTTGATACATGAGCTATTCGAGCATACAAAACAGGATATTTATTTGAAGGTTTAGAGTCTGGCACATACAAATTTACTTGGAACGGCAGGTTGATACCATACATAGGTAGGTATAGTGGACTCATATGGAATAACTTTGGGGTTTAAGGGATTGGATGCACAAGCAGTATTCCCGCTTAGTACAGGTGAAGGCTAGCAAAAGACTGGGAAGCGACCAGCTAGAGAGCGACAACAGTCATGAACATGCATTTAAATTAATCAACACCGAATGCAAGCATGAGTAGGATATAATCCACCATGAACATAAATATCGTGAAGGCTATGTTGATTTTCTTTCAACTACATGCGTGAACATGCGCCAAGTCAAGTCACTTAAATAATTCATAGGAGGATACCACCCTATCATACCACATCACAACCATTTTAATAGCATGTTGGCACGCAAGGTAAACCATTATAACTCATAGCTAATCAAGCATGGCACAAGAAACTATGATCTCTAGTTGTCAATGCAAGCATGTTTATTCATAATAGGCCAAATCAGGAACGATGAACTAATCATATTTACAAAAACAAAAGAGGTCGAGTTCATACCAACTTTTCTCATCTCAGTCAGTCCATCATATATCGTCATAATTGCCTTTCACTTGCACGACCGAACGATGTGAATAATAATAATAGTGCACGTGCATTGGACTAAGCTGGAATCTGCAAGCATTCGATAAACAGGAGAAGACAAGGCAATATGGGCTCTTTTTTCAGATCAACCATAATGTATATAAGAGCCACTTCAACAATTTAATTATGGTCTTCTCCTATCGACCCCCAAAGAAAAGAAAAGAAAAGAAACTATTTACACAGGAGAGCTCCCAACAAGTAAAAGAAGAACAGGAAATCTTTTTGGGTTTTCTTTTTAATTACTACTACAGGCATGGAAAGTAAACTAATTAAAAGCTACAACTATTTTTTTGGTTTTTCTTAAGGTTTATCAAACACACAAGAAGAAAGCATAAAAATGAAATTAAACTAGCATGGATGATACAATGAAAAAGTATGAGCACCGACATCTAGCAATGAGTGTGTGAACATAAATGTAATGTCGGTGAGAAATATGTACTCCCCTAAGCTTAGGCTTTTGGCCTAAGTTGGTCTATGGCCACGGCTGGCCTGGTGGATATCCATAATAATAGTTGGGGTCGTACTGAGAAGAAGAAGAATACTCCGATTGCCACTGGCTGGCAATCATCTCCGGATCCCACTGATAATTAGACTGTCGTGAAGGATCAACTTGTGGTTCCGGCTCTGGCTCCATAGCTGGTGCAGGGTTCCGATAGGCGTGAATAGCCTCTAACGGAACAAGGTACTGGCCTGCAGATAAATCAAACAAAGAAGGAGCAGGCAGGGTGATAGTTTGAGGATGTTGTTTATCAAAGAATAATTTGTATTTAAGCTCTCCTTCCCTATTCTTAACAATAAAATCATGCGCCACTATACTTTTATAATCTAAATAAACACGAGGCAACACTTTTTCTTCCTTCTCATAATGCCTAATAGGTATGTTAAAATGTGCAGCTAGGCGTGAAGCATAGATGCCTCCAAAGATGGGGCCCTTGGTACGGTTCAGACTTAACCGTTTAGCAATAATGCCGCCCATACTAACAGAGTTATCACCGTATAAACCATGGAGCAAAATAATAATATCAGGGGCACTAAGGTTTCCACAGTTTCCGCGACCAATTAAACAACGACTAGCAAATAATGCAAAATAGCGTAAAACAGGAAAATGTATGCTAGTGATTTGTGCATCGGAAACCTTCCTTGTTTCCCCTACAGTGATAGTATCAATAAACCCATCCACATCCTCGTGATGTGGTTCCTCTATCTTGCCCTCAAAAGGGACTAAAAACCCGACAAAAATCATAAAGTGACATCTCCTTATGCTCATTGACGGTGTCATGGCCTAGGGGGTACTCACCACGTCATCCCCCGATCTGTTAGATTGGGGCGAGGACCCCCATGGCTGTATACTCATGGGCCAATTTGGACAGCTGCCGCATACATGGAAGATTCCACAAGACTTGCTGATCAAGACAAGGACTCCTCCCCACTGGCGTATTCGGCTAGGACTCTTGTTATCCTAGGCCTCTGATGCATTATATAAACCGAGGCCAGGCTAGTCGATAGATCATATACAACATACAATCATACCATAGGCTAGCTTCTAGGGTTTAGCCTCTCCGATCTCGTGGTAGATCAACTCTTGTACTACTTATATTATCAAGAATAAATCAAGCAGGACATAGGGTTTTACCTCCATCAAGAGGGCCCGAACCTGGGTAAAACATCGTGTTCCCTGCCTCCTGTTACCATCCGCCTTAGACGCACAGTTCGGGACCCCCTACCCGAGATCCGCTGGTTTTGACACCGACATTGGTGCTTTCATTGAGAGTTCCGTTGTGTGATCGGCAAAAGGATCGATGGCTCGCCTACAGGTCAACTGCGACGCCGGCATCTTTGTCGCCGGCTTGACTGGTCACCTTGGGTCGACCGAGGACCATGCCCCATCTCCGATCGTCATGTTCGGGCGGGGGCATTCTTCAACATCAACTCCAATCTCTATCATGATCATAGAGGAATCATCCATGGAGCTCGAGGGCTCAACGTCAACATTGCCCTTGGGCGGCCATGCTGTTTTTATGGACAACGAACTTGTATTCGCCGTCACCGCCTCCTCGAGCATCAGTTTGACGATTTCTTCGGTGGAATAATGCGGAATTACGTCTATAACAGACATGCAAAATGTTGTTGAGTTCCGATGGAGGAATCTCCGATAATCTACGATATACCGGAGTCCTGTCAGATCTGGACGGGAATCCGGATGAGTTTAGGGTGTGGTCTCCAGAGCCCATCTCGGAGGTCCTTTGGAAGATCCAACCGTTCAACTACTGCGGAATTCCCATATCAACCACCCCTCCAAATTTCAGCTCGATCCGACGGTTCAAACTCCGGGAACCTTCCGATGATTGGTCCAATTTTCGGATGTGTTTTCTGCGCGAATACGGATCTGACCCGAATTCATGTTTCTTTATGAACGTGATATTGGACAACCTTTTTAGAGAAATTCTCTTCTAGGGTATTGTGTGTCGTTCTTAAACATGTGCCCATAAAATTTTAAGCCTCCTGTGAGGTCGTCTTCATCATCATGCTGGTGTTAAACCAGTCCGACAATATTGCTCCAAGGCTGCCGACCTGCGCTAGACACGTCGTCGCTTTGCCGAGCCGAGCTCAACTTCTTCGGATCATCATCTCGGCAAGCCAAACAAGAGTCCGGCATCGCGAAGGATAAACCATCACCAACATCGCCGCCCCATGGATTACACGGAGCGGGCATACCGGCATCACCGCATGGTCACTTCATCAAGCCGGCATTGACCACGTCACGACCTGCATCGGCAGGGCCGCACTGTTGCTCCTTCAAGCCGGTGTCCATCATGCCGACCTACTTCGACTCATCGGCTGACATCGAGGCTTCGACAACTCGGCTGGACCGGGGGTTCGCCATCTCTTCATCAACCTATACTCTAGAGACTTCGGCGTCACTAGCCGACCAGCTCCGTCACGTTAGCTGGATCGAGGGCTTTGCCTCGGCGAGCCAACCTTTGCCAGCAGCACCGTGCCGTCACTTTATTGCCCATCAGGCAATGGGTGTGCGAATCGAGTCCCAATTTTGGGAATCACCTTTCTTCGGATTGCTACAACAAATAAACCATGTGCTATTAATCCTAGTATTTTTTGCTTGTTTGGGTTCATTTTCCCCAAGGAATTATTACTCTGGTTTGTCCATCATATGTACGCAGGTCTATCAAATGGTGGCCGCATTAACGACGATCGCATGGTGGTTCGGTCAGTTTCCGTACATAGTCCGGCGAACGCCGCATCTGGAACTCGGACCGACCTATGAATTCAGGCTTTGCCACGCCTTTACCGCATCATGCTGACACCCTACATCAACATTGACTTCGGCGCCAGGCCATATTTATTTTATTACTTACTTTGCATAAATTATTTATTATGCAACGATTTTTTTATTATTACTATTATCTCCGGTTCGCACTACTTTTTGTGCACAGGAAAATGATCCAGCCGGATTATATCCTTTGGCGTCACCTCGGCTGGATGGGAGGCTTCGTCAACACTTCATTACCCCATGCCGGGGACTTCGGCATCACTCTGCCGGCCAGCATTGACCGTGCTATCTCACCACTTCAGAGTGCCGAGCTCTTTGCTCCGCCACCTTGGGACCGGCTTGGGGGATGGAACCTTGTCCCGCATCAAGCTCGGACCGCGTCGTCAATACCGAACACATTAACCAGGTAAGTTGCCTTCATGCTCCAAGTTTTAAATTTTTAACTTGTGTTCGGTTCGACCAAGCATTATACCTTTTTGAAAAAAAGTTTCTTGTAAAAAATTTCCTGGTCCAAACTTTGTTTATGATGCACAAATTCAAATACCCAGTTCACTTGGGGGCTTCCTTCATGAAGCCTTTCCTCTTGCATATGATTATACTTGTACGGCTTCATTCCTTGTTCATGTATTACGCCACAATATGCACCATATTGACTTAAGCGATTTGCAAGCTGGGTTGCCTCGCTCCTGTGTTTACCCCTACGTTCCCGATTGTTCGGCTAGGGAGTAAAGGGAGCACCTCTGCGATTGTCATGATCGGGTCATCCGAGCCGGACCTCAGACTGGGTGAAGCCGAAAGCTAGCGCTCTTATAGTTTTCAATGATGGTCGGCACACAACGGAACTCATGAGTACAAAAAATCTATTGCACAAGTCTCATAGTAACAATGAGCACCAAAGAAAGGTATCGGTGGGGGTACTATTTTCTTCGAAGATGCTTCTTACACTTCACAGTAATATAGCATAAGTTCCCTGAGCGCGCTTTGTCTGTTACAGCCTTATGGCCTAATTGCCTGGTTATTGGAAACACCGTCGATATTCTCGACAGGTGGAGTACATAACACTTTTCGGTCCTTGACCGAAGAGGGAGAAGCCAACGGTCGGTTAAGACGCGTTTAAAGTTCGGGTGAACATATATATGATATAAGTACTTCGGTACATGCAATCATTCTTTTACCCAAGTCACTTGGGGGCTCTTAAGTTTATTTGAGCTGTTTTATAATAAGTGTTTTTCTTCTTAGTCGTTGCAAAGTTTTTATTATTATTGTTATTATTTATCATTCCCTTTTTCGACACATGTATGTGGTCAATAGCTGAGGAGCCTAATTTCTCTCTCGGAACCGCTAGAGCTTAGTTCGCTAAACTGGTCTAATGAGAAGTACTCCGCCTTCGGGATAGGAGGTTGAAGCCCTAGGCTGACCCGCTTGAAGTCTTGAGATAAGATCTGTCATGATAAAGCACGCCAGAAGCACTTTTTTTTCAAGTCCAATTTTCGGATTGGCATCGAACACTTGATCTAGTTGGGACATTAAACTTTTGAATAAGTTTTTTTTCCTTTTCGAGCCTATGGCACTTTTAAACTATTTGTGTGTTTCCAACATTAGTCTCGCGGTGCAACGCCGGACACCTTTAGGGATTCGGCAAAAACATTCTCGGATATTGCTATATATGCATCGGTTTCGGAATGTGTCTTCGGTCAATAGTTGCGTTGCCCGGCTCCTGTGCTTGCCTCCTACGTTCCGCTTTGTTCGGATAGGTGTGCAAAGGGAGAACCACTGTGATTGTGCCTCCAGCTCGCTTGGTTAAGCACCTCAGTGGAGAAAGCCGAAAACTGACTGTCACAATAGGCGTAAATTGGTCAGCGATCCGATGACTATTTTAAATGACGGGCCATTCATAACATTGGCTGAAGTGTTTACGGCTTGACCTCGGATGTCGCCGAACAGTAACCGGGGGATCATAGCTAGCTTCCCTAGTTTAAAGCTCCTATGACTAAGCGAAAGTTTTAAAGCCCGCATATCCAATTGCCTCGTTTCTGCTAAGACAACCGCCTTCGGGCACCGAGATGTTGGCTAAGGGTTGCTTTGTTATTGCGGAAACACCCTATGTAGTATGTACCAAGGGGTAGAAGCCGATGATGGGCTACTTTCAACTGATAAACGGTCACAATGGAGTCAAAATAATGATGTAAAGTACTTGGATACATAGAATCATTACACATAATCTGTGATTTTACTCTGGATATCGATCCTTAATTCGGCCACCCGTGCCCACATTAAGGCTCGGGGGCTACTAGGCTTTGCGCTCATTATTTACAAATATTAAAGGGGCACAACGATCCCCTGATCTGGTGTTGCCACCCGACCAGTGTCCCGGGGGCTACTGCATTGCCTATTCAATACAAAAAATTCAAAGGGCTTAGTGTTCAGCTTGATCGAACTATGGGAAGCGCGTCTTCGGATAGCAATAAGTACCATCTGGACCTATCTGACATCAAGCTATATATCACGGCGACTTCTCACGACCCTCTCTTAGGGACCCGTTCGCCGATCACTATTATCTCTAATATATTACACTGCGTTTTTATTCCTATGTATGCTGCCGAGCTAGGAGTTGATCCTCAGGCCGATTTCGTGCATCGACCTGAGTCTCAGGGGCTACTAGGAACATCGGTTTTATGTTTGCCTTCAGGTGCATCTCGGGTTTTAACTGATACACACCTTGAGGGCTACTGGATATACATCGGCAGAGAATAAACTGAGCCAGTTGAAAATATTCACAATAAATCAACCCGCGGTCGGGGTGGTGCACTACCTTGGAAGCAGTCCGGCATAAAGCTCGGGCGCTAGCGGCTAGCTCCATAGAGGGCATTTCCTGCATTAAGCTCGACTAAACTCCTTGAACTTTTTTGGACCAAGATGATCTATGACATCTTGGATATAGTCCAGCGTTGGAGCTTGGACACGGTCCGGCATTGGAGCTCGGATACATTTTAGTGTTGGAGCTCGGAAGCAGTCCGGCATTGGTGCTCGGCTGCAAAAGATACCTCGAATGCAGTCCGGCATTGGAGCTCAGACGCAAGAGGACACTGCCTCCCGGGAACAACTTCAAAACCCGAGGTGTGGCATAAAAATAATAAGGCATTGACAAAGGCCGGAAACTTAAAGGGGCTCCTTGGATACCCAACGTGTAAACTCTTCGGATGCACTTCAGTGATCCTCAAGATTGATGATGAGAAGATTTGTTGAACCAGTTTTCAAGACCGACGACCGCAGATGAAGAACTGTTCAGAAGAATCGAGGAGCATCCCTAACTTGAAGACCGGTTCAGGGAGCTACTGACGGTGTCCTGGACTAGGGGGTACTCACCACGTCATCCCCCGATTTGTTAGACTGGGGTGAGGACCCCCATGGCCGTATACTCATGGGCCAGTTCGGACAGCTGCCGCATACATGGAAGATTCCACAAGACTTGGTGATCAAGACAAGGACTCCTCCCCACCGGCGTATTCGACTAGGACTCTTGTTATCCTAGGCCTCTGGTGCATTATATAAACCGAGGCCAGGCTAGTCAATAGATCATATACAACATACAATCATACCACATGCTAGCTTCTAGGGTTTAGCCTCCCCGATCTCGTGGTAGATCAACTCTTGTACTACTCATATTATCAAGAATAAATCAAGAAGGACGTAGGGTTTTACCTCCATCAAGAGGGCCCGAACCTGGGTAAAACATCGTGTTCCCTGCCTCCTATTACCATCCGCCTTAGACGCACAGTTCGGGACCCCCTACCCGAGATCCACCGGTTTTGACACGGACACTCATCATATAAATGAAACTCCACTGTAGGTGGTGAGCTCCTAGAATGGAAATGAAAGTTTTGCACAAAAATATTTGTGAGTAAGAGATACTGATCGCGTTGGTCATGGAGGAAAGTGGTGAGGCCTGCATTCTTAGCCAATTCATGAAAATCTTCATAAATCCCGGCTGCTCTCAAGAAATCATCGGAAGGGCATTCACACGACCGAACCTCCGCGATGTGAGGAAGATTATACTTAGGCTTCGGTGCCTTTTCCTTCGAGCTTCGGCTCGATGAGCCCCTCAAAAGTCTCTTCATCATTTTCTGAAAAATTCTGAAATTTTTAGTAACTTCAAAATAAATGTAAACCAAACTCAATAATATTGATAGAAACTACTCCTACAAGTACCTAGGGCCTATATCATGCATCAAAACTACTTTTGACCATATAAATTTGACATGCAAGCTCAGGAACAGGGTCACCTAAGCAGCAAAAATTTGCAATTAATAAAGCACTAGAAAAAGCTAATTGGACCAATGGAGGAGTCACATACCAAGGAACAATCTCCCCAAGCAGTTTTGTGAGAGGTGCTTTGAGCAAGGAGATCGAAAATGGCAGCAAGATGAGCTAGAACTCGTGCTTGAGCTAGATATTCGTGTTTGGGGGAGGAAGAAGGAGTGTGTGGGTGAAAGGATAAGTGGAGGAGGGCCACCGTGGGACCACGAGGCAGTGGGGTAGGGCGCGCCCTCCACCCTCGTGGGCAGTGGTTGACCCCCCCTGTTGTGTTCTCAGTGCCAAATATTCTCAAATATTCCAGAAAAAATCATATTTAAATTTTAGGGCATTTGGAGAACTTTTATTTTGGGGGTATTTTTATATTGCACGGATAATCAGATAACAGACAGAAAAAAATACTATTTTTATATTATTTAATATAAATATCAGAAAGTAAAAATAGGGTACAGAAGGTTGTGCCTTCTAGTTTCATCCGTCTCATGATCATCAAGAGGAATCCACTAACAAGGTTGATCACGTCTTGTTAACGAACTCATTCCGAATAACATGGAACCGGAGAAATTTTGAATAACACTATGTTACCTCAATGGGGATATGCACATCCCCAATAATAAGAATATCATATTTCTTCTTGACAGTAGGAAGAGGAAATTCAAAACCTCCAAATATAATCAATGGAATTTTTCCAATACAGTTGATACTATGAACTTGAGGTCGTTTCCTCGAAAAGTGTACCATGTGCTCATTACCATTAACATGAAAAGTGACATTGCCTTTAGTGCAATCAATAACAGCCCCTGCAGTATTGAAAAAGGGTCTTCCAAGAATAATAGACATACTATCGTCCTCGGGAATATCAAGAATAGCAAAGTCCGTTAAAATAGTAACGTTTGCAACTACAACAGGCACATCCTCACAAATGCCGACAGGTATAGCAGTTGATTTATCAGCCATTTGCAAAGATATTTCAGTAGGTGTCAACTTATTCAAATCAAGTCTATGATATAAAGAGAGAGGTATAACACTAACACCGGCTCCAAGATCACATAAAGCAGTTTTAACATAGTTTCTTTTAATGGAGCATGGTATAGTTGGTACTCCGGGATCTCCAAGTTTCTTGGGTTTTCCACCCTTAAAATTATAATTAGAAAGCATGGTGGAAATTTCAGCTTCCGGTATCTTTCTTTTATTTGTAACAATATCTTTCATATACTTAGCATAAGGATTCATTTTGAGCATATCAGTTAATCGCATACACAAAAAGATAGGTCTAATCATTGCAACAAAGCGCTCAAAATCCTCATCATCCTTTTTCTTGGATGGTTTGGGAGGAAAAGGCATGGGTTTCTGAACCCATGGTTCTCTTTCTTTACCATGTTTCCTAGCAACAAAATCTTTCTTATCATAACGTTGATTCTTTGATTGTGGGTTATCAAGATCAACATCAGGTTCAATTTCTATATCATTATCATTACTAGGTTGAGCATCATCATGAATATTATTATTAACATTATCACTAGTTTCAGGTTCATTACCAGATTGTGTTTCAGCATCAGAAATAGAAATATCATTTGGATTCTCAGGTGTTTCAGTAATAGGTTCACTAGAAGCATGCAAAGTCCTATCATTTTTCTTTTTCTTCCTTTTAGAAGGACTAGGTGCACCTACATTATTTCTTTTAGAATCTTGCTCAATTCTCTTAGGGTGGCCTTCAGGATACAAAGGTTCCTGAGTCATTCTACCACCTCTAGTCATAACTCTAACAACATTATCATTATCTTTACTATTGAATTCATTGAGCAAATCATTTTGAGCTTTAAGTACTTGTTCTACTTGAGTGGTAACCATAGAAGCATGTTTACTAATAAGTTTAAGTTCACCTTTGACATTAGCCATATAATCACCCAAGTGTTCAAGCATATTTGAATTGTATTTCAATTGTCTACCAAAATAAGCATTAAAATCTTCTTGCTTAACCATAAATTTATCAAACTCATCTAAGCATGGGCTAGCAAACTTAGTAAATGGGATTTCAGCTTTATCATATCTATAGAGAGAATTTACCTTTACTACCTGTGTCGGGTTATCGAGACCATGAGTTTCTTCAACAGGTAAGGGATTAAGATCATATGTTTCTTTAACAGGCGGTAAATTAAGACCATGTATTTCTTCAATAGGAGGTAAATTCTTAACATCTTCAGCTTTAATACCTTTTTATTTCATAGATTTCTTTGCCTCTTGCATATCTTCAGGACTGAGAAATAGAATACCCCTCTTCTTCGGAGTTGGTTTAGGAATTGGCTCCGGAGGTGTCCAATTATTTTCATTTGTCAACATATTATTCAATAGAATTTCAGCTTCATCTGGTGTTCTTTCCCTGAAAATAGAACCAGCACATCTATCCAGGTAATCTCTGGAATCATCGGTTAGTCCATTATAAAGGATATCAAGTATTTCATTTTTCTTAAGAGGATGATCAGGCAAAGCATTAAGTAATTGGAGAAGCCTCCCCCAAGCTTGTGGGAGACTCTCTTCTTCAATTTGCACAAAATTATATATATCCCTTAAAGCAGCTTCTTTCTTATGAGAAGGGAAATATTTAGCAGAGAAGTAATAAATCATATCCTGGGGACTACGCACACAACCAGGATCAAGAGAATTAAACCATATCTTAGCATCACCCTTTAATGAGAATGGAAATATTTTAAGGATATAAAAGCAACGAGTTCTCTCATCAGTAGTGAACAGGGTGGCTATATCATTTAATTTAGTAAGATGTGCCACAACAGTTTCACATTCATAGCCATGAAAAGGATCAGATTCAACCAAAGTAATTATATCAGGATCAATAGAGAATTCATAATCCATATCAGTAACAAAGATAGGTGAAGTAGCAAAAGCAGGGCCAGGTTTCATTCTAGCATTTAGAGATTGCTTATTCCATTTAGCTAATAACCTCTTGAGTTCGTATCTATCTTTGCAAGCTAAAATAGCTAAAGAAGCTTCTTTATCAAAAACATAACCCTTAGGAATAACAGGCAAGTCTTCATCATCAATTTCATCAGTATTATCAGATTCAATATTTTTAATCTCTCTAGCCCTAGCATGTTGTTCATCAAGAAATTCACCAAGTGGCACAGTAGTATCAAGCATAGAAGTAGTTTCATCATAAGTATAATGTATAGCAGAAGTGGCATCATCAATAGCATGCGACATATCAGAACGAATAGCAGAAGCAGGTTTAGGTGTTGCAAGCTTACTCAAAAATGCAGAGCTAGATGGCAGTTCCTTACCTCCCCTCGTAGTTGAGGGATAAATCTTGGTTCTTGGATCTTTCAAGTTCATCATAATGATAAGCAGATATATATCCCAAGTGACTCAAAGAATAGAGCTATGCTCCCCGGCAATGGCGCCAGAAAATAGTCTTGATAACCCACAAGTATAGGGGATCACAACAGTTTTCGAGGGTAAAGTATTCAACCCAAATTTATTGATTCGATACAAGGGGAGCCAAAGAATATTCTCAAGTATTAGCACTTGAGTTGTCAATTCAACCACACCTGGAAACTTAGTATCTGCAGCAAAGTATTTAGTAGCAAAGTAATATGGTAGTAGTGGTAACGGTAGCAAAAGGTAACTGTAGTAAAAGTAATGTTTTTGGTATTTTGTAGTGATGATAGCAATAGCAACAGGAAAGTAAATAAGCGAAGAACCATATATGGAAAGCTCGTAGGCAATGGATCGGTGATGGAGAATTATGCCAGATGCGGTTCATCATGTAACAGTCATAACCTAGGGTGACACAGAACTAGCTCCAGTTCATTGATATAGTGTAGGCATGTATTCTAAATATAGTCATACGTGCTTATGGAAAAGAACTTGCATGACATCTTTTGTCCTACCCTCCCGTGGCAGCGGGGTCCTTATAGAAACTAAGGGATATTAAGGCCTCCTTTTAATAGAGTACCGGAACCAACCATTAACACATAGTGAATACATGAACTCCTCAAACTATGGTCATCACCGGTAATGTAGCGACCCGACCTCAAACGGTCAAGTCTATGTGCTTCCGTGTCATCCCTGGATCGGTAATGCTGACACACATAGTACTCGAAGGATTTATAATAGAGTAGCAATCACACACTTATTACATGGAATGTCTCCAAAGAGAACTTACTACAATAATTATGGCTTAAGGCCACCTGATACGATAACAATGGAAGGCTTAGAAGATAAAGTGAGTCCATCAACTCCAACGACATAGCTGAGCTGCACGGCAATGACTTAACGAACCTTACTCCTCATCTGAAAAGTCTGCAACATAATACGTTGCAGCCCGAAAACGGGTCAGCACATGGAATATGCTGGCAATGTAACACAGTAGAGCAAGAACAGAATAATGCTATCACTACATGCATATTTGGCTGGTGGAAAGCTCTATGGTTAGTTTTTGCGAAAAGCCAATTTTTCCCTACAACAAAGGAATAGATTTTTATTTTAACTATCATGGTAGTTGAAACATCATTGGGAAGGTTCCTCCATCTCAATCCCAATTAAAGTAATTAACAACCCAACAATATTAATTTAAGAGTGATGAGATATTTAAGATACTCCAAGTACTAGATACTCAAGATCGTCCATAACCGGGGATACGGCTAACCATGATTAGTTTGTACACTCTACAGAGGTTTGTGCACTTTTCCCCACAAGACTCGATCACCTCTGTTGAATTTCTCACACTACATGATGTTTGAGAAATGGATGACTGAGACACAGTCTTTCAGAAACATTAACTCTCTACTCCGGGTAGACCATACCAAACCTACAACCCACTACCTGCTGATCTACATCTTCAAGAGCTTCACGTAACTTACTCAACTATGCTAGAGCCCATAATAGCTTGTGGCTGCACACGAAAGTTTCTAGCATGAATAATCTCAGTTCCTTTTGAGCCTGGGTGGCGGTCCATAGGAAGATCACACGGGTACTCCGGGATTTCCAAAATACGGGCAACACTGGGTACTCCAGGTGCCTCAATCCACCCAGATGTAAATTCAAGTTGCCACCTTAAGTTGAACCATTAATTAACAACCTCACATCTGTCATGGATTTCACTCACCCAAACCACGTCTACGAGCATAGCATAGCAATATAAGCAACGCGTAGAAGTAACTCCCAGGGGTTTGAATATAACAGGGCAATAGGTTCTACCTCAACAACTACTTCCCACCCACATGTTAATGACATCCTAATCATGCAATGTTTGAGGATTGAAACTAATGCATAAAAACTGGGTATGGAAAGAGTATGATCAATGTGTTACTTGCCTTGCTGACGGTCCGCGAAACCTAGAGACTCCAAATAACACGCTTCGCATTCCGGGAATTCTATCGAAAGCAAACAATAGCGTATATAAGCAATCAAGTAAAGATGCATGGGTAAAACTCAAATAATAGAGATTGACCAGAAAGTTCAACTTAAGAACTCCGGTTTTCAAAAAGAATCAAACCAAACGGAGAAACGAAACTCAAACGGCGAAAGAAACAAGATCTGTTTACTAATCTGAACTAAGGTGAAATTTGACAGTAGCAAAAACAGGTTCAAGTTGGTTAAGTGGAAAGAGGGTCTCGAGACGAAGATCTAGGCGCTTGAATCGCCTGATTCCGACTAACAAGCAAAAAGATAAACAGAAACGAAAATCGGATCAGAAATCGCGATCGAGAATAATCGCGGAAAAATCCGATAAAAAGAAAACTGACGAATAGAGTAACGATCGAGCGTTCGTTATCTGTAACTAACGAGCGAAAACCGTTCGTTGAAACGAACGTACGGACGAACGTCCGCTAAATAGAGGAACCGGGAAAAAACGGCGAACCGATCTAAAAAAACATACTAGGGTTTAAAAAAACCGAATCGGTTTCTTAAAAAAATGGCGGCGGCGGATCGGTGCGGTACCTACAGCGAGGCAGGGCTTGGGCGGCGGGGCAGCGGCGCGGCGCGGCGAAGCAACGGCGGGGCGCGGCTGCAGCGGCGGAGGCGAGGCGCGGGCGGCGGGAGGCAGCGGCGTGGCTCGGGGCGGGGCTCGGCGGCGGTGGCGGTTTTGGTGGTGGCGGGGGTCCGGGGGGAGTATATAAAGGGGGGGCGCGACTTGGAGGAGGGGCCAAGGCGGCGGCGAGGAGGAGTCCCGGCCGGACTCCTCGTCCGAGGCGGCGACGGCTCGGTCTCCGGGTGGGAGACGGCGCGCGCGGGGAGTGGGCCGGCCCGGCTGGGTTTCGGCCCAGTCGACTGGAAGTTTTTTTTAAATAATTCCGCCGAACAGAAAATAAATCCTAGAAATTAAATAAAAATCTAAAAATGCCAAAACAAATTTTCACCGTCTAAATAAAATATTTAGGACGAGATGAGCATTTTCTTGGCCCTAAAATGCAATTTTGAAAACGTGCAATTTTTTTCTAATGCAAATAAAATCAAATAAAAACAACTAAATGATTTTAATATTTTCCCTCCAATATTTCAATTATTTTGGAGAAGTCATATTATCTCCTCTCATATATTTTATTATAAAATACTTTTCGAAGAGAAAAATAATCAAAATAAAAAAATCCTCATTTCTTTATTTGATAAAAATCAAATATGAAAACCGGAAAATCCCCAACTCTCTCCGAGGGTCCTTGAGTTGCTTAGGATTTCGAGGATTGCGGAACGGAAATGCAATAAAATATGATATGCATGAATGATCTATGTATAACATTCCAAATTGAAAATTTGGGATGTTACAAACCTACCCCCTTAAGATGAATCTCGCCCTCGAGATTCGGGTTGGCTAGAAAATAGGTGTGGGTGGTCTTTGCGTAGATCATCCTCTCGTTTCCAGGTGGCTTCGTCCTCGGTATGGTGACTCCACTGAACTTTGCAAAACTTGATAACCTTGTTGCGGGTGACTCGGCTGGCAAACTCAAGAATCTTAACTGGATTTTCCTCATAAGTCAAATCACTGTCCAACTGAATCGCCTTCAACGGTACTGTATCTCTTAACGGTATTTCGACCATCTCAGCATGACACTTCTTCAACTGTGAAACATGAAACACATCACGAACTCCTGACAATCCTTCAGGTAACTCCAACTTGTAGGCAACTTCACCCATCCATTCCAAAACACGATACGGTCCTACAAATCTCGGTGTTAACTTTCCCTTAACTCCAAAACGTTTCACTCCTCGCAAGGGTGATACTCGCAGATATGTGCTGTCTCCAATTTCATAGGTTACCTCCTTGTGTTTCAAGTCTGCATAACTCTTCTGCCTGGACTAAGCAATCTTCAGTCTATCACGAATCAGCTTAACTTTCTCTTCAGACTCTTTGATCAAGTCCGGTCCAAACAGCTGTCGGTCTCCTACTTCATGCCACATCAACGGCGTTCTGCACCTTCGTCCATACAAGGCTTCGAACGGTGCCATCTTCAAACTGGCTTGGTAGCTATTGTTGTATGAGAACTCTGCGTAAGGCAAATTGTCATCCCAACTAGATCCATAATCTAGCGCACAGGCTCTCAACATATCTTCCAGAATCTGGTTGACTCTCTCGGTCTGTCCATCCGTCTACGGGTGAAATGTTGTACTGAACTCCAATCTTGTACCCAAAGTCTGGTGTAACTGATGCCAAAACTTTGAGGTAAACTGTGTTCCTCTATCTGATATGATGGTCCTCAGAACTCCATGCAGACATACGATCCTGGACATATATATCTTGGTCAACTTCGCACTTGTATAAGTGGTTTTCACTGGGATAAAGTGACCCACTTTGGTCAAGCGATCAACTACTACCCATATGGAATCTTATCCTGATTTGGTCCTAGGCAATCCGGTGATAAAGTCCATGCCAAGTTTATCCCACTTCCACTCGGGTATCGGCATAGGCTGTAACAATCCTGCTGGCTTTTGATGCTCTGCCTTCACTCTCTGGCATACATCGCATACAACTACATACTCGGCAATATCCTTCTTCATCCCTATCCACCAGAAATGTTCCTTCAAATCCAAATACATCTTGGTGTTTCCGGGGTGTATCGAGTATGGTGAGTCATGAGCCTCCTGAAGTATTAACTTCCTGATCTCTGGGTCATTGGGCACGTATATCCGGTCCTCAAACCATATGGTATCGTGCTCATCCTCACGAAAACCTTTGGCCTTTCCTTTGCTCATCTTCTCCTTTATCTCGGCAATCTCTTGGTCATCCTTCTGAGCTTCCCGAATCTTACCCAACAGCATCGACTGAACTTCCATTGTTGCAACAAAACCTCTAGGAACAATCTCTAATCAAAGTTCCATGATATCCTCTGCTAACTCCTTTGGCAGTCCCGTACTCTCTAGGATATTAGCATAACTCTTTTGGCACAAGGCGTCTGCTACAACATTGGCCTTTCTTGGATGATAGTGCAACTTCATGTTGTAATCTTTTACAAGCTCCAACCATCTCCTCTGCCTAAGGTTCAGCTCCTTCTGCGTGAAGATGTACTTCAAACTCTTATGATCCGTGTACACATCACAACAGTTTCCAATAAGGTAATGTCTCCAAGTCTTCAATGCATGCACTACTGCTGCTAGCTCCAAATCATGAGTGGCATAATTCAACTCGTGAGGTTTTAGTTGTCGTGAGGCATACGAAACAACTCTTCCGTCCTGCATAAGCACACTTCCAAGTACTAAGCGGGAGGCGTGCAATACACTTGGAAATCCTTATGTATATCTGGCAGTGTCAGCACTGGGGTTGTAGTCAAACATTTCTTCAACTCCTGGAAACTTGCCTCGCAATCTTCCGTCCATTTAAACTTAGTATCCTTCTTCAATAACTCCGTCATTGGTTTCACAATCTTGGAAAAATTCTCAATGAATCTCCGATAGTATCCTGTGAGTCCAAGAAAACTGCGGATCTCGCTAACTGAAGTGGGTGCCAACCATTTAGTGACTGACTGAACGTTGCTGGGGTCTACTGCTATACCTTCTTGTAACGCCCCGAGACCGATGTGCCAGGTGTCGTGCAGTTATTCGCTGTTGTTGCCTTGTCATTGCTTGCGTGTCATGCATTGCATATCATGTCATCATGCGCATTTCATTTGCATACATGTTCGTCTCATGCATCCGAGCATTTTCCCCGTTGTCCGTTTTGCAATCCGGCGTTCCGTTCTCCTCCGGTGGTCATTTCTACCTTTCTTTCGTGTGTGGGGATTAAAAACATTTCCAGATTGGACCGAGACTTGTCATGCGGTCTTGGTTTACTACCGGTAGACCGCCTGTCAAGTTTCGTACCATTTGGACTTCGTTTGATACTCCAACGGTTAACCGAGGGACCGAGAAGGCCTCGTGTGTGTTGCAGCCCAACACCCTTCCATTTTGACCCAAAACCCACCTAACTCTGCTCCATCATCTCGGTCGTTCGATCACGATCGCGTGGCCGAAAACCGCACCTCATTTGGAGCTTCCTAGCTCCCTCTACCTATAAAAGAGCACCCCTCCCCGAAATTTCGGATCATTTCGCAGTCTAAACCCTAGATCCACTCCTCCCCGCGCCACCGGACGCGTCCGCGCTGCACCAGACATGTCCGCCCCCGCGCGCCACCTCACTCCAGCCAATCGGAGCGCGCCACCTCAGCCCCGCCGCCACTCTCCTCCAACCCGCGGCCGCCACCTGTCCCAACCGGCTTCCGCGTCGCCTCACTTCGCCGCCGGCCCACGGAGCACATCCAGGGCCCGCGCGAGCCCGGATCTCCGCCGCCGCCCGCAGGCACCCCGCGCCTCCTCGCTCCCATAGCCGGTCGAGGGGAGGAGCCCCTCGATCCGCGCCTCCGCCGCCTAGCGTCTCTCTGCCGGCGACCTCGCCTGCAACCTTCGCCGGAGCGCGTCGCCCTGCGACTTGGAGCCCCGTCCGGCGCCGCTGTCGCCAGATCCGGTCATCACACGCCGGGATCCGCCCCTTCCTGCTCACGGCCGGCCTCCCCTCGCCGGAGCACATCTCCGCCGGAACCGCGCCGCCGACCACGGCTTCACCGGAGTCATCGCTCCCTGCGCCAGATCGGGAGGAGCCCGATCCATCTGCGTTGACCGCGCCGCGCCTCCGCGTGGGCCACGCCCGAGTCTGGCCCAGCTCGCCGGCCTCCTTCCTCTTCATTTCGGGCCGTGCTCCCGGGCCCATCTCCAGCGCCGGCCTCGCTCGGCCTCCTCCCCAGCTCCCTTCGCCAGCCGCGTGGGCCGCAGCGCCAGGCCCAGCCGGGCCACCTCCTCCGCACCGCGCCAGCCCAGCTGGCCTGCCTCTCCCTCCGACCGGGCCAGGCCCATGGGTGAGCCGCCCCAGCGCCTGCCCTATTCCAGTTTCAGCCTGATATGTATTTTTCTTCGGGTCCTGCGAATTTGTTCATTATCCAGTGCATTGGCAGTTTTGCAGTATAGTCCCCCTAGTTCATGCATTTAATATCTCACTAACCGTGCATCGGATTAAAATAAGTTATATATAAAACTTGCTCAGAATTTTGTGTAGATTAATAATATCCAACTTTCATCCATGTTTAAAATGTTAAAAATGCTGTTTGCATTAATTTGCTCCTATGCCATGCTAAAATGCTTTATTTCATAACTAAATAACTGTAACTCCGATTTTAATAAACTTTATATGTAAATGGGGTAGAATTTTGCCTAGTTTATCATGGTGACCTTTATTTTCATATTAAACAACTCTAAAATTGTGTTTAGGGCAGAACAGGACCTAATCTAAAATATGCATATGGGGAGTTTCCGGAATTGTTGTTCGTTGCTTCCGGCCTCATTTAAACTTGACTAGATAGGTAGTTTTACTTTGCTTCACCCTCTTGCCATGTTAACCAACATTTAATATTGTTGAGTACATAAACGAGATCAAACTAAATAACTTGTTGTGGTGTTTCGTCAATATGCAACTCGTTGCATATTGATCTCCACTTAATTTGTAGAACTGCTTGTGCACTTTGCCATGCCATGCTTCATTAAACCGGACATGCCTCATACTCGTTTGTGCATCATGCCATGTTGTTGTGGTGGTTGTTTACTATGTTGTGTGCTTCTTTTCCGGTGTTTGCTTCTTCGGGTTGGTTCCGATAACGTCGAGGTTGTGAGGATCCGTTCGTCTACGTCCATTTGTCTTCTTCATGGATTCGTTCTTCTTCCTTGCGGGATCTCAGGCAAGATGATCATACCCTCGAAATCACTACTATCTTTGCTATGCTAGTTTGCTCGCTCTTTTGCCATGCCAATGCTACGATGCCTACCATTTGCTTGTCAGCCTCCCAAATTGCCATGTCAAACCTCTAACCCACCATGTCCTAGCAAACCGTTGATTGGCTATGTTACCGCTTTGCTCAGCCCCTCTTATAGCGTTGTTAGTTGCAGGTGAAGATTGAAGTTTGTTCCTTGTTGGAACATGGAGATGTGTTCCTTGTTGGAACATGTTTACTTGTTGGGATATCACAATATATCTTACTTAATTAATGCATCTATATACTTGGTAAAGGGTGGAAGGCTCGGCCTTATGCCTGGTGTTTTGTTCCACTCTTGCCGCCCTAGTTTCCGTCATATCGGTGTTATGTTCCCGGATTTTGCGTTCCTTACGCGGTTGGGCTATTATGGGAACCCCTTGACAGTTCGCCTTAAGTAAAGCTCCTCCAGCAATGCCCAACATTGGTTTTACCATTTGCCACCTAGCCTTTTCTTTTCCCTTGGGAGTCGCGCTCCTGAGGGTCATCATTATTTTCCCCCCCCCCCCCGGGCCAGTGCTCCTCTGAGTGTTGGTCCAACCTGTCAGCTGCCGGTGGCCACCAGGGGCAACTCTGGGCTGGCCTACCCGTACCTTGGACAATCTGAGTGTGCCCTGAGAAAGAGATATGCGCAGCTCCTATCGGGATTTGTCGGCACATTCGGGCGGTGTTGCTGGTTTAGTTTTACCCTGTCGAAATGTCTTGTTGTACCGGGATACCGAGTCTGATCGGAGTGTCTCGGGTGGAGGTCTATTCCTTCGTTGACCGTGAGAGCTTGTGATGGGCTAAGTTGGGACACCCCTGCAGGGTATTATCTTTCGAAAGCCGTGCCCGCGGTTATGGGCAGATGGGAATTTGTTAACGTCCGGTTGTAGAAAACCCGAAGTTGACCTTAATTAAAATACATCAACCGTGTGTGTAACCGTGATGGTCTCTTTCCGGCGGAGTCCGGGAAGTGAACACGGTGTTGGAGTTATGTTTGACGTAGGTTGCTCTAGGATCACTTCTTGATCGCTACTAGCTTCACGACCGTGCCTTGCTTCTCTTCTCGCTCTCTTTTGCGATTGTAGCCACCATATATGCTAGTCGCTTGCTGCAGCTCCACCTCATTACTCCATCCTTCCTATAAGCTTAAATAGTCTTGATCTCGCGGGTGCGAGATTGCTGAGTCCCCGTGGCTCACAGATACTTCAAAAACCAGTTTGCAGGTGCCTATGTTACCGAACAGGTGACGCAACCAAGCTCAAGGAGGAGCTCGATGAAGATCTTGCCCTTTGTGTTGTTTCGTTCTAGTTGGTCAGTAGTGGAGCCCAGTTGGGGTCGATCGGGGACCTTTGTCGCATCTGGGGTTCTTCTTTTATTTTGGTTCCATAGTCGGACCTTGATTGTATCTGGATGATGTAATGCTTTATTCATGTAATTGTGTGAAGTGGCGATTGTAAGCCAACTATGTATCTCTTTCCCTTATGTATTACATGGGTTGTGTGAAGATTACCTCACTTGTGACATTGCTTTCAATGCGGTTATGCCTCTAAGTCGTGCTTCGACACGTGGGAGATATAGCCGCATCGAGGGCGTTACAAGTTGGTAATCAGAGCCTTCCCCGACCTTAGGAGCCCCATTGCTTGATCGTTTTTAGTAGCCGAGTTGTGTCTAGAAAAATGTTTTGAGTCAGTTAGGAATTATATATCGGAGAGTTAGGAATTCTTTTTACTTCCCAGTCTCCCCATCGCTCTGGTAAGGCATCCTGACGTAGAGTTTTGACTCTTCTCTTCTCAAATTTCACTAAAAAAATTTAGGATCACGCGGGTATCTTGGAATCGTTCCGATGGTTTTATGACGAGAACATTGTCTTGGTGCCTCCTGTCAGGGGTTTTGTGGAAGTGTCCCGGGGAGTTGAGCTCTGAGGTGTTGTCATCATAATTTTATCGTTGCAATTCTGGAATACCTGAGTTTAGTACGCCGACATCGAAAATCTCTTTTATGCAGTTCGTTGGTGAGATAACCTCGACGCCACCCAGTACTGGGGCGGGAGTTCGGGAGTATCGCCATAACTTGTATAACGGATGCTTTTCAAAGGTTGAGGTAGATGATTTCCGAAGGTTTCTTGGTTATGTGTTGAAGGATGGATACAGCTGGATGTAGGATTTGCTAGTTTGGGTGAGATATTATGCTTCCCCTGTATCCCCAACACCTGATTGCATAACCGGAAAATTTCGGGAGTTTCATAGGTGGGAATTCAAGTAGCTCTTAGGATATCTTTCCGACAGATGTATGATATGAAATTGGGGTTCGACGTCTAGTGGTCCGCCTATTCACGGTCGATTTTACAGTGGTCTCGTTGTGTCTTAAAGAGTCCTTGGCTATGCCGACTCGGGGACGCTTCGTATGTCATGTGCACTGCCTTGTACATGATGGTGCTGTACGATCGAGCCCGTGTAGGCCCCACCACGAAAACTTCGGACGAAATCTTTATCATATGTTTGTTCCGGCTTATTTCGCAAGTCAATTCTTTGTTTTGTTTTGAGTTGTGGTATTCGAGTTGCTTCAAAGTCAAATGTTGATTCCATACCTTCCCCAAATGGTGTTTTCATACTCCGATGTGAATACCAATCCTTCATGATAATCGAGATTGTCATGTCAATCCTTTTCACCGGTGTGTTTCTCTTCAAGTGGATCCGAACATTTCAACATCCGCAAGATCCAATCTCAGCTTTCTCAATGGTGTTCGTTCATCCATCCCAAGTTGTCTTTGTTTTACCGCCCTCCCTCCCTTGTTTTCTTCAAGGACTCAGATTTCTTAATTGAGTATCCATCTTATTGTTGTGAAACCTCTCCATTCTTTTCCTTCAATGTTCTTATCCGGTGATGCTCATGAAGATTTTAACGAAGTTTCTAGTTCACCATTATTCATTCTTTTTCTTCTCCGGTGGATCTAATTCAAGCTTTCGGTGTTGATCATATTCTTTTCTGTATTTCAAATGCTTTTGTCATACCGGTGCACCTCATATTCATTCACTTCTCGCTATTCCTTCGTTCTCGAGTGTTGAATATATCTCAGAAGGCCCGTCTTTCCATTCTCAATCCGTCCAAATTATTTCGAGGTTGTTATATCATTTAGGCCATTTAATTCAACCGGTGCAATCCCCCCTTTTCAATCAATCATGCAACGGTGTTTTCCTTTGAGTGGGCCCTAACCCACAGGTCTTTTCCCAGGATCTTACCTGACTCTTCTAATTATCACGAGCGATTCTCAAATTCTTTTCGAAGTTTGATGTAAGAATGAATTATCATCAGTCATATGTCCTTCTCCAAGATCTTTCAAATTCTTTTCATCGTTGGTTCAACCTTTCTAATTTTCATCCCGGAGTGCCTCAACAATTTTGGTGGTTCTCGTCATCATTCTCAACATGTGCAGACCGAAGAAGGATTTCTCCTTAATCTTGCTCTTTTCTCTTCAAGATTCGTGATTCTAGCTTGTTGCCATCCTCTCATAACTGTGTTCGATTGTGAGATATTCTTTTCACCCATCTGGAGTAATTCAAGAGTCTTCTCAGTTTGATTATCCGGAGCCCATCATCGAAGATTTATTCATTCTCAGTTTGCAGTTATCATTCTCCGATCTTACCGGTGCCTTGTTCAAGTGATCTTTAACCGGCTCGTGCTCTCTTCGTTCTCATGTATCTAGATTGTCTCAGGTATCTTCGTTCATTTCACTATTCTTCCCGGTGTTTCTTTGTCTTCCCTTAATTCATTTTCAATTCGTACGATGGTTCGTTCAATATTTTTTTTTCTTCTTATTTCTTATCATATCAATTCATTTGTTGTTCCAATCCTACTGGTGGTTCGTTAAAGACCTTCTCAAGTTTATGTTATATCTCTCTTAATCTTTTCTACGAGAATAAGTAATATGTCAAATCTGTTGATTGTCATCAATTTAATTGGTGAAGGATAGACATAACATAATTCTTATTCTTGTTTCATCAAGTTTATTCAATTTCTTTTCCGGAGTGGTTCATCGTATCACATTCTCAGTTCGAGTTGCTCATCTTTTCTTTCCCGGAGTTCCAAGATCTAATTATCATTCCAAAGATCTATCTAACCATTGCAAGGGTTCAACTTGTGTTTTCAACTTCTCCTTCATTTCGTTTTGATCATCTTTTTGTTACCGAAGTTCTTCATGGAAGTTCTACATGATGGTTCATCAAGGATTTATATTTCTTCTCGAAGTGTTCATCGAGATTCTTTTCTAAGAAACTCAAGCATTCTTCATCTTGCTATCCGGAGTGCAATTTCTTTCTACCGTATCTTTGGAGGTGGTATTATGTCCTTCTTGATAATTCCCCTTCGTTGCTTCGTGAGTCACAAGTTATCAAGAATGAGATATTTTAAATCCATCAATCTCTTCTTTGGAGTTATCTTGGGTTATATTTCACCTATAGCCTTCCCTAAGGAATGTTGCTAATTTTGGTGCTTATAATTGACCCAAGTTCTTCATTATCCTTCCGGTGATATAGCTTTCTCGTCTCCTTGTTCATTCCAATCCAATTCTTTCCCGTGAGTGGCAGATTGTCACCTCATATATTTGAGATATATTCCATAAGACCATATCAAGCTTATTATTTTCGTTGTGGGTTTTCCAACAACTCCGTCCTAGCTTCTGTTGTAACCGTGCTCTCTCGAGATATTGTTTTCCTTCGTTCACTACATTCCATTCTTACTTTTGTTCCGGAGGCATTGTGATGTTCATCTTTTCAACCCATCATCTCGTTTTGTCAAAGATCATGATCTTTCCATGCCTATCCTTTTAATCTGAGTGTTGTGTCCTCTTTACAAGTATCCTCTCATCTTGTCAAGTTCAATTCCTTCCATTTATAGACGGAGTGCTGTCCAAAAAATATCAGTCTTATTCCTTCTCTATCTTGTGTAACCGGAGTGTCGTGTCCTCTGCTCAAGTTCTTTTCACCGTATCAAGTCTTGCATAACTTCTCAACCGGAGTGCTACCCGAAGTTGTTTTCCCTTGTTCCTCTTTTCTAACGGAGTGTTTTCAGCTTCGTCATTTCCGTTGTATTCTTTTCTCGAAATGGCTTAACCTTTTCCAGGTTCTTTGGTCTCACTCGTTTGTCAAAGAAGCAACTTAGTTTTACCTCTTCACTTTCTCTTCCGTTGTCCCTCTGGTGCCATTCTAGATCTCGGGACGAGATCCTCTCATAGTGGTGGAGTGTTGTAACGCCCCGAGACCGATGTGCCAGGTGTCGTGCAGTTATTCACTGTTGTTGCCTTGTCATTGCTTGCGTGTCATGCATTGCATATCATGTCATCATGCGCATTTCATTTGCATACATGTTCGTCTCATGCATCCGAGCATTTTCCCTGTTGTCCGTTTTCCAATCCGGCGTTCCGTTCTCCTCCGGTGGTCATTTCTACCTTTCTTTCGTGTGTGGGGATTAAACATTTCCAGATTGGACCGAGACTTGTCATGCGGTCTTGGTTTACTACCGGTAGACCGCCTGTCAAGTTTCGTACCATTTGGACTTCGTTTGATACTCCAACGGTTAACCGAGGGACCGAGAAGGCCTCGTGTGTGTTGCAGCCCAACACCCTTCCATTTTAACCCAAAACCCACCTAACTCTGCTCCATCATCTCGGGCGTTCGATCACGATCGCGTGGCCGAAAACCGCACCTCATTTGGAGCTTCCTAGCTCCCTCTACCTATAAAAGAGCACCCCTCCCTGAAATTTCGGATCATTTCGCAGTCTAAACCCTAGATCCACTCCTCCCCGCGCCACCGGACGCGTCCGCGCTGCACCAGACATGTCCGCCCCCGTGCGCCACCTCACTCCAGCCAATCGGAGCGCGCCACCTCAGCCCCGCCGCCGCTCTCCTCCAACCCGCGGCCGCCACCTGTCCCAACCGGCTTCCGCGTCGCCCCACTTCGCCGCCGGCCCGCGGAGCCCATCCAGGGCCCGCGCGAGCCCGGATCTCCGCCGCCGCCCGCAGGCACCCCGCGCCTCCTCGCTCCCGTAGCCGGTCGAGGGGAGGAGCCCCTCGATCCGCGCCTCCGCCGCCTAGCGTCTCTCCGCCGGCGACCTCGCCTGCAACCTTCACCGGAGCGCGCCGCCCTGCGACTTGGAGCCCCGTCCGGCGCCGCTGTCGCCAGATCCGGTCATCACGCGCCGGGATCCGCCCCTTCCTACTCACGGCCGGCCTCCCCTCGCCGGAGCACATCTCCGCCGGAACCACGCCGCCGACCACGGCTTCACCGGAGTCATCGCTCCCTGCGCCAGATCGGGAGGAGCCCGATCCATCTGCGTTGACCGCGCCGCGCCTCCGCGTGGGCCACGCCCGAGTCTGGCCCAGCTCGCCGGCCTCCTTCCTCTTCATTTCGGGCCGCGCTCCCGGGCCCATCTCCAGCGCCGGCCTCGCTCGGCCTCCTCCCCAGCTCCCTTCGCCAGCCGCGTGGGCCGCAGCGCCAGGCCCAGCCAGGCCACCTCCTCCGCACCGCGCCAGCCCAGCTGGCCTGCCTCTCCCTCCGACCGGGCCAGGCCCATGGGTGAGCCGCCCCAGCGCCTGCCCTGTTCCAGTTTCAGCCTGATATGTATTTTTCTTCGGGTCCTGCGAATTTGTTCATTATCCAGTGCATTGGCAGTTTTGCAGTATAGTCCCCCTAGTTCATGCATTTAATATCTCACTAACCGTGCATCGGATTAAAATAAGTTATATATAAAACTTGCTCAGAATTTTGTGTAGATTAATAATATCCAACTTTCATCCATGTTTAAAATGTTAAAAAATGATGTTTGCATTAATTTGCTCCTATGCCATGCTAAAATGCTTTATTTCATAACTAAATAACCGTAACTCCGATTTTAATAAACTTTATATGTAAATGGGGTAGAATTTTGCCTAGTTTATCATGGTGACCTTTATTTGCATATTAAACAACTCTAAAATTGTGTTTAGGGCAGAACAGGACCTAATCTAAAATATGCATATGGGGAGTTTCCGGAATTGTTGTTCGTTGCTTCCGGCCTCATTTAAACTTGACTAGATAGGTAGTTTTACTTTGCTTCACCCTCTTGCCATGTTAACCAACATTTAATATTGTTGAGTACATAAACGAGATCAAACTAAATAACTTGTTGTGGTGTTTCATCAATATGCAACTCGTTGCATATTGATCTCCACTTAATTTGTAGAACTGCTTGTGCACTTTGCCATGCCATGCTTCATTAAACCGGACATGCCTCATACTCGTTTGTGCATCATGCCATGTTGTTGTGGTGGTTGTTTACTATGTTGTGTGCTTCTTTTCCGGTGTTTGCTTCTTCGGGTTGGTTCCGATAACGTCGAGGTTGTGAGGATCCGTTCGTCTACGCCCGTTTGTCTTCTTCATGGACTCGTTCTTCTTCCTTGCGGGATTTCAGGCAAGATGATCATACCCTCGAAATCACTACTATCTTTGCTATGCTAGTTTGCTCGCTCTTTTGCCATGCCAATGCTACGATGCCTACCATTTGCTTGTCAGCCTCCCAAATTGCCATGTCAAACCTCTAACCCACCATGTCCTAGCAAACCGTTGATTGGCTATGTTACCGCTTTGCTCAGCCCCTCTTATAGCGTTGTTAGTTGCAGGTGAAGATTGAAGTTTGTTCCTTGTTGGAACATGGAGATGTTGTTCCTTGTTGGAACATGTTTACTTGTTGGGATATCACAATATATCTTACTTAATTAATGCATCTATATACTTGGTAAAGGGTGGAAGGCTCGGCCTTCTGCCTGGTGTTTTGTTCCACTCTTGCCGCCCTAGTTTCCGTCATATCGGTGTTATGTTCCCGGATTTTGCGTTCCTTACGCGGTTGGGCTATTATGGGAACCCCCTGACAGTTCGCCTTGAGTAAAACTCCTCCAGCAATGCCCAACATTGGTGTTACCATTTGCCACCTAGCCTTTTCTTTTCCCTTGGGAGTCGCGCTCCTGAGGGTCATCATTATTTTACCCCCCCCCCCGGGCCAGTGCTCCTCTGAGTGTTGGTCCAACCTGTCAGCTGCCGGTGGCCACCAGGGGCAACTCTGGGCTGGCCTACCCGTACCTTGGACAATTTGAGTGTGCCCTGAGAAAGAGATATGCGCAGCTCCTATCGGGATTTGTCGGCACATTCGGGCGGTGTTGCTGGTTTAGTTTTACCCTGTCGAAATGTCTTGTTGTACCGGGATACCGAGTCTGATCGGAGTGTCTCGGGTGGAGGTCTATTCCTTCGTTGACCGTGAGAGCTTGTCATGGGCTAAGTTGGGACACCCCTGCAGGGTATTATCTTTCGAAAGTCGTGCCCGCGGTTATGGGCAGATGAGAATTTGTTAACGCCCGGTTGTAGAAAACCCGAAGTTGACCTTAATTAAAATACATCAACCGTGTGTGTAACCGTGATGGTCTCTTTCCGGCGGAGTCCGGGAAGTGAACACGGTGTTGGAGTTATGTTTGACGTAGGTTGCTCTAGGATCACTTCTTGATCGCTACTAGCTTCACGACCGTGCCTTGCTTCTCTTCTCGCTCTCTTTTGCGATTGTAGCCACCATATATGCTAGTCGCTTGCTGCAGCTCCACCTCATTACTCCATCCTTCCTATAAGCTTAAATAGTCTTGATCTCGCGGGTGCGAGATTGCTGAGTCCCCGTGGCTCACAGATACTTCAAAAACCAGTTTGCAGGTGCCTATGTTACCGAACAGGTGACGCAACCAAGCTCAAGGAGGAGCTCGATGAAGATCTTGCCCTTTGTGTTGTTTCGTTCTAGTTGGTCAGTAGTGGAGCCCAGTTGGGGTCGATCGGGGACCTTTGTCGCATCTGGGGTTCTTCTTTTATTTTGGTTCCGTAGTCGGACCTTGATTGTATCTGGATGATGTAATGCTTTATTCATGTAATTGTGTGAAGTGGCGATTGTAAGCCAACTATGTATCTCTTTCCCTTATGTATTACATGGGTTGTGTGAAAATTACCTCACTTGCGACATTGCTTTCAATGCGGTTATGCCTCTAAGTCATGCTTCGACACGTGGGAGATATAGCCGCATCGAGGGCGTTACACTTCTCCTGATATAACATGTCCAAGGAATCCGACTTCCTTCAACCAAAACTCGCATTTGCTGAACTTGGAATACAACTAGTGTTCCCTAAGTTTCTCGAGAACTAATCGCAAATGCTCCTTGTGCTCCTCTTCATTCTTCGAGTATACCATAATATCATCAATAAACACCACAAAAAACTTGTCCAAATATTCCACGAATACCTTGTTCATCATGTTCATGAAATAGGCAGGGGCGTTAGTCAGTCCAAACGACATGACCGTATACTCATATAATCCGTAACGTGTGGTGAATGCTGTCTTTGGTATATCTTTCTCTCGAATCTTCAACTGATGGTATCCCGATCGCAAATCGATCTTCGAAAACACCTTAGCTCCTTGCAGCTGATCAAACAGATCATTGATCATCGGCGGTAGGTACTTGTTCTTAATCGTCACTTCATTCAAGGCCCGATAATCAACAACCATTCTTAGGGATTTATCCTTCTTCTCAACCAAAAGCACTGGGGCTCCCCAAGGTGATGAACTCCTTCAAATGTAACCTTTCTCCAATAACTCCTTGATCTATTTCTTAATCTCCTCCAGATCATTTGCGGGCATCCGATAGGGTCTCTTGTATATTGGCCCGGTACCTTGCAGTAGCTCTATCAAAAACTCGATGTCTTGATTTGGTGGCATGCCTGGTAACTTCTCTGGAAAAACATCCGGGTAATCCCTCACTATAGGCACTTCCTCCTGAACAACTCCCGTGAGGGTATTCACTTGGCTCCTCCTAGGCACATGCCTAGATACATACTTAATCCTTTTCCCTCCGGGGTGGTGAGATAAATAGACTTACTAGCACAGTCAATACTTCCTCCATACTTTGACATCCAGTCCATACCTAATATAACATCCAATCCTTGTGACTCCAAGATAATTAGGTCGGACGAAAAACATGGTTACCAATGATTAAGGGTATCTGGTCGCACAATCGGCTAGCCATATATTCTGCTCCGGGTGAACTCACTAAGAAAGGGGTCCTAAGGGTTTGGGTTGGTAGTCTAAACTTTTCCACGAATCCCCTTTGATATGTATGAATGCGATGCACCAGTATCAAAAAGAACAAGAGCGGTAAATGACTTAACCAAAAACTTACCTATAACCACGTCTGGCTGCTCTTCAACCTCCTCCACGTTAATGTGGTTCACTTGTCCTTTGTTGAATGGATTGGGCTTCTTCCCAACGCTTCCATTTCCGTTTCCATTCTTTCCTTCAGGGCACTCTGTGGCATAGTGTCCAGTCTTCCCGCACTTAAAGCAAGTAACGTGACTTAGGTCTCTTTTGGCGGGTGTGGTTGGGTTGGGGCGGTTCTGATTGTTGTTAGCTCCGTTCCCATTCCCATTTTTAGAACCATTGTGGTTATGCGATCCTCCTCCGGTGTGGTTATGACCTCGATGGTTATGAACAAGTCCTCTTGAGATCGGGGTTAGGCGAGGCTTCTGCTGAGCTCCTGAGTTATACCTCCGTTGTCCATACTTCCTCTTTCATCTCTCAATCTGTTGCTGCTTCCCTTCAATCATAAGAGCCTTATCTACCAACTCCTGGTAGTTGTTGAAGGTTGCTACCATCAACTGCATAATCATCTCATCATTCAGCCCTTCCATAAACTTCTCCTGCTTTGCGGCATCTGTGGCCACGTCATCAGGGGCATAGCGAGATAACTTGCTAAACTCATCCACGTACTAAGCCACAGTACGGTTCCCCTGGCGTAAGTTGCGAAACTCACGTTTCTTCATATTCATGGCTCCATTGGAGACATGGGCTGTACAGAAGGCTTGCTGAAATTGGTCCCATGTCACTGTGGCTATGGGGTAGGTGACAGTGTAATTCTCCCACCATGATGCTGCTGGTCCATCCAACTGATGTGCGGCAAAACACACCTTCTCAGCATCAGTGCATCTTGCAGTGGTTAACTCCTTCCAATCCTGCGGAGCCAATCATCTGCTACTATAGGCTCGGTGCTACTGGAAAACACCGGCGGTTGCAACCTCGAAAACGGGCTAAGTTTTCAACTGGTGGTGGTGGTGGATTGTTGTTGTTGTTGTTGCCCTGATTCTGAACTAACAACTGCATCAGGGTATTCTACTGCTGGTTCAACTAAGTGAGCTTTGGTGGGAATGCAAATCCGGGGTCACGTCTCGCAGGCATCTGATGGGTTTTAGAGGGGAGAGATTAGAATAGAATGAGGTCTAATGAGAAAGCACTACCCATATGCACATGAGACAAACACAAACATTTCACTCAATCAATCAAGCAAGGTATACAATCGATCTAACTATCGCAAAAGTGCTTGGACTACTCTATTTACATGGGGGAATACTACTACTGATGTGGTGGTCTACTAAAAATATTCTCGGTTGCAGACTCCATGATATCTGCTCCAGCTTCATCTTCAAAGTCATTATCGCTCAGGTCAGAGTCGGTGTCGTCGATGATGATGTAGTCCTCCGGGCGAATCTCCTTGGGTTCTTCATCTTCTTATACTGGTGTGGGGTCTCCCATGAATATTCCAATCTTCTTAATCAGGTCATCAGTCTTCTCCAGTAGTATCGCAATTTCCTCCTCATATCCATCGCTTGTAGACTTAAGTTCTTCCTCTAGTTCGATGATCCTGGTCTTCGCCTTCTTCAAATCTATCATGTCTGCGCACATCTGGTTCTCCTGACATCGAATGTGCTGGTTTAACTCCTAGATAAAAGATGCAATGGATCTATCCTTCTTGGTGTTGATCATCTCCCATTGCTCGTCTTGGCACCCACAGATCTGGTAGATAGTGTCTTTAAGCTCCTTTTGATAAACTGCTCCAATGCGTCCCATGGTGATGTGAGCTACCATACTCTTTCCTAGACTCTAGGTTGGTGCATCGAAGGAAAACTCTATGGGTTTAGTGATTGGCATGAAGGTCCTTCCTGGAACTTGAACTTGAATCATCCATCGCTCCTCTTCTGGTAAAGTGGCGTTGTAGGTCCTGGTGAAGCTTGGTATTCCTATGTTCAGGTACCTAGTGACTTCCTTCAGGTGTCGTCCAAAAGGTGCTTCTTCATCCGGTTGTGCAAACTTGTTCTTCATCTCCGCCATCCTAAAGAGTAGAAAATGGAGAGGAGTCAGAAATGGGTAGAGAAGGGTGACCTATGGTTTTATCTTAGTGGTCGTGTCCTACACTCAGCGTGTGCTCTGATACCATCTTTGTAGCGACCCGACCTCAAACGGTCAAGTCTCTGTGCTTCCGTGTCATCCCTGGACCGGTAATGCTGACACACACAGTACTCGAAGGATTTATAACAGAGTAGCAATCACACACTTATTACATCGAATGTCTCAAAAGAGAACTTATTACAATAATTATGGCTTAAGGCCGTCTAATACGATAACAGTGGAAGGCTTGGAAGATAAATTTAGTCCATCAATTCCAACAGCATAGCTGAGCTGCACGGCAACGACCTAACGAACCTTACTCCTCGTCTGAAAAGTCTGCAACATAATACGTTGCAGCCCGAAAACGGGTCAGCACATGGAATATGCTGGCAATGTAACATAGTAGAGCAAGAACAGAATAATGCTATCACTACATGCATATTTGGCTGGTGGAAAGCTTTATGGTTAGTTTTTGCAAAAAGCCAATTTTTCCCTACAACAAAGGAATATATTTTTATTTTAACTATCATGGTAGTTGAAACATCATTGAGAAGGTTCCTCCAACTCAATCCCAATTAAAGTAATTAACAACCCAACAATATTAATTTAAGAGTGATGAGATACTTAAGATACTCCAAGTACTAGATACTCAAGATCATCCATAACCGGGGACACAGCTAACCATGATTAGTTTGTACACTCTGCAGAGGTTTGTGCACTTTTCTCCACAAGACTCGATCGCCTCCGTTGAATTTCTTGCACTACATGATGTTTGAGAAACGGATGACCGAGACATAGTCTTTCAGAAACATTAACTCTCTACTCCGGGTAGACCATACCATACCTACAACCCACTACCTGCTGGTCTACCTCTTCAAGAGCTTCACGTAACTTACTCAACTATGCTAGAGCCCATAATAGCTTGTGGCTGCACACGGAAGTTTCTAGCATGAATAATCTTAGTTCCCTTTGAGCCTGGGTGGCGGTCCATAGGAAGATCACACGAGTACTTCAGGATTTCCAAAAATACAGGCAACACTGGGTACTCCAGGTGCCTCAATCCACCCAGATGTAAATTCAAGTTGCGACCTTAAGTTGAAACATTAATGAACAATCTCACATCTATCATGGATTTCACTCACCCAAACCACGTCTACGAGCATAGCATAGCAATATAAGCAACGTGTAGAAGTAACTCCCAGGGGTTTGAATATAACAGGGCAATAGGTTCTACCTCAACAACTACTTCCCACCCACATGTTAATGACATCCTAATCATGCAATGTTTGAGGATTGAAACTAATGCATAAAAACTGGGTATGGAAAGAGTATGATCAATGTGTTACTTGCCTTGCTGACGATCCGCGAAACCTAGAGACTCCAAATAACACGCTTCGCACTCCGGGAATCCTATCGCAAGCAAACAATAGCGTACATAAGCAATCAAGCAAAGATGCACGGGCAAAACTCAAATAAGAGAGATTGACCAGAAAGTTCAACTTAAGAACTCCGGTTTGCAAAAAGAATCAAACCAAAAGGGAGCAACGAAACTCCAACGGCCAAAGAAACAAGATGCATTTACTAATCTGAACTAAGGTCAAATTTTACAATAGCAAAAACTGGTTCAAGTTGGTCAAGCGGAAAGAGGGTCTCGAGACGAAGATCTAGGCGCTTGAATCGCCTGATTCGGACTAACGAGCGAAATGATAAACAGAAACGAAAATCGGATCAGAAATCGCGATCGAGAATAATCGCGGAAAAATCCGATAAAAAGAAAACTGATGAACAGACTAACGAGCGAGCGTTCATTATCGGTAACTAACGAGTGAAAACCGTTCGTTGAAATGAACGTACAGACGAACGTCCGCTAAATAGAGGAACCGGGAAAAACCGGCGAACCGATCTAAAAAAATGTACTAGGGTTTAAAAAAAACCGAATCGGTTTCTTAAAAAAACCGGCGGCGGCGGATCGGCGCGGTACCTCCGGTGAGGCGGCTCCGGCGAGGCGGGGCTTGGGCGGGGGGGGGGGGCGGCGGCGGCTTGCGACGACGGCGGGGGAAGCGGCGGCGCGGCGCGGCTGCAGCAGCGGCGGCGAGGCGCGGGCGGCGCGGCTCGGGGCGGGGCTCGGAGGCGGTGGCGGTTGTGGTGGTGGCGGGGGTCTAGGGGGAGTATATAAAGCGGGGGCGGCGCGGCTTGGAGGAGGGGCCAAGGCGGCAGCGAGGAGGAGTCCCGGCTGGACTCCTCGTTTGAGGCGGCGGCGGCTCGGTCTCTGGGTGGGAGACGGCGCGCGCGGGGAGTGGGCCGGCCCGGCTCGGTTTCGGCCCAGTCGGCTGGAAGTTTTTTTAAATAATTCCGCCGAACAGAAAATAAATCCTAGAAATTAAAATCAAAACCTAAAAATGCCAAAACAAATTTTCACCGTCTAAATAAAATATTTAGGACGAGATGAACATTCTCTTGGTCCTAAAATGCAATTTTCAAAATGTGCAATTTTTTCTAATGCAAATAAAATTCAAATAAAATCAACTAAATGATTTTAATATTTTTTCCTCCAATATTTCAATTATTTTGGAGAAGACATATTATCTCCTCTCATATTTTTTTATAAAATACTTTTCGGAGAGAAAAATAATCAAAATCAAAAATCCTCGTTTCTTTATTTGATAAAAATCAAATATGAAAACCGGAAAATCCCCAACTCTCTCCGAGGGTCCTTGAGTTGCTTAGGATTTCGAGGATTGCGGAACGGAAATGCAATAAAATATGATATGCATGAATGATCTATGTATAACATTCCAAAATTGAAAATTTGGGATGTTACAGGTAAGTATCCCGATTATTATCACTTCGGGGTTAACGGATCATAACACATAATAGGTGACTATAGACTTCCAAGATAGAATCAAGAAAACTCATATATTGATGAAAACATAATAGGTTCAGATATGAAATCATGGCACTCGGGCCCTAGTGACAAGCATTAAGCATAGCAAAGTCATAGCAACATCAATCTCAGAACATAGTGGATACTAGGGATCAAACCCTAAAAAAACTAACTCGATTACATGATAGATCTCATCCAACCCATCACGGTACAGCAAGCCTACGATGGAATTACTCACGCACGACGGTGAGCATCATGAAATTGGTGATGAAGGATGGTTGATGATGATGATGGCGACAGATTCCCCGAACGGACTCCGGATCAGCCCTCCAGAGAGGTTTTAGGGCTTGGCGGCGGCTCCGTATCGTAAAATGCGATGAATTCTTCTCTTTGATTTTTTCTCCCCGAAACACAGTATATAGAGTTGGAGTTGGAGTTGGAGGAGCTCCAGGGGGCCCACGAGGTAGGTGGCGCGCCCTAGGGGGGGCAGGCACGCCCGCCGCCCTCGTGGACAAGTGGTGGGCCCCCTGGCCTTCATCTTTTGCAGGTATTTTTTATATTTTCCAAAAAGTTGCTCCGTGAAGTTTCAGGTCATTTTGAGAACGTTTGTTTCTGCACATAAGTAACACCATGGTAATTCTGCTGAAAACAGCGTCAGTCTGGGTTAGTTCCATTCAAATCATGCAAGTTAGAGTTGAAAACAAGGGCAAAAGTGTTTGGAAAAGTAGATACAACAGAGACGTATCATCATCTACTGCGACTTATAGCAAGACTCGTGAATATATAAGGACGACGAAAGTGGATAATAATTGTCTTACATAATTAAAAAAGCCACATGCGGCTACGCCCGAAATACATAAGGCCAAAAGAAGAAGGAAGACAACGATCTGGCTCGCTGATCTCTACTTTCTTGATGCATTGCTGCAGGCCACGGGAACTAGTCTCTGTGGTGAGCGGTGATGAGCTTTGTCATGTCCTCAAGATGCTGCTTGAGAGCATCCACAGATTCCTCCACCAGCCTTTGGCGCTTGATGCGGAGCATGTCATTCTTGTCCATTAGTTTCTTGACGATGACTCCGGTCCTCTTCAACAAGGCACTGGTCTCCTCCTGCTGCTCTGCACTTCAGACGATTTTCGCCCTCAACAGGTCGCGCTCGGCCCGAAGCCTCTGATTGCCGTCCCTTAGTTGCCGGATGATGCCGGTAGCCTGTTCAAACGAGGCTTTCATGTCGTCCTGCAACCTCGCCCAGCCGGATATCTGATCCATCTTGCTATGGAAGATCGCATGCATGCACCTGTAAGAGTCGCCGCCTGCTCGCGAGACATTTTCCCAGGCTGCCGTGGTGCGGCGGGACATCTCTCCTACATTCGCGGCGCGACGAGACATCTCTGCTGCTTCCGTGGCGCGGCTAGACCAGTCTACTTCATCGACGGCACGGCGGGACCTCCGTGCTGCTTCGGCAGTGCGGCAGGACCTTTGTGCTACTACTTCCGTGCGATGGGACATGTCAGCTGCTTTCGCGGCGAGGCAGGACATCTCTCGTGCTGCCGCTTCCATGCTCGCCTCTCCCTGGTGGTAATCTCTTGACTCAAAACTCACGATGGCCATGGGAGATGCAAGGGAAGGATGTTGAATGACTTGTTTGTTTTCGTGGATGAGGAGTTGAGGAGGAATGTGCAGTCATCTTGGCATAGTAGTATTTATAACCAAGTACTAATACGCTCCTAAGTGGGAAACCGTTTAGGTTGTGATCAGTGTGAACATGTTTGAAATTAAATATAGTGTGGTAGTAGTAATTTGGAATGTGACGAGATGCAAACTCAAAATTTATTGACGGTTCAAGTTTCGAAGTGCGGCACTATTCCCGGATGGCGTAATATGGGCATGTGTTCTTGGCCGTGGTGTAGCATATGCCATGGTAGTTATTTTTCTACTGTTGTGTACGTGCAATAACTGGCACCATCGGATACATATCTTATGGTTATTGGGGCGAGCTAGACTAGTCTTATTTTCAGACGCATTACACCAATCTCTCGGAACTTCTCGCACGCGCCATCTCTAGCTCCCTAGGTTGATGCCACCCACATACACTTTTACTCCAAGTTTAGTATGTTATACGAGAAGAGAAGAGGTGCACGCACGCACTCATCCTCTCTCACACACGCATCTCTAGCTACGAATTGTAGTGTTCCCAACCATCCGATTGGCTCTATCAAAGGTTTCACGTCACTCCTTGGCCTTGAGATTGAGAAGTTTAAAATGCGGAGGCTAAGCTGGAGGCGCGAGGTTTTGGTTAATGTGCGGGCCGCACATGGCACCAACACGACACGAGCTTCGTCTGCCTGGTGCGCAGTCGGGTAAGTTGTCCAAGTATAGACACAACCAGGCCCTCCTTGGTATCTGCGCCTTGACTTATGCGCAGAGAAATTAGGATCAGAGAGAATTGATAACCCACAAGTATAGGGGATCAATTGTAGCCTCTTTCGATAAGTAAGAGTGTCGAACCCAACGAGGAGCTAAAGGTAGAACAAATATTCCCTCAAGTTCTATCGACCGCCGATACAACTCTGCGCATGCTTAAGTTCACTTTACCTAGAACAAGTATGAAACTAGAAGTACTTTGTAGGTGTTGTTGGATGGGTTTGCAAGATAATAAAGAGCACGTAAATAAAAGCTAGGGGCCGTTTAGATAAAGACACAAGTAAGTTAGTTTTAGTTGAGAGCTTGTTGTCACACAAGAAAGTTATTTGTCCCGAGGCAATCGATAACTAGACCAGTAATCATTATTGCGATTTTATTTGAGGGAGAGGCAGAAGATAACATACTTTCTCTTCTTGGATCATATGCACTTATGGTTGGAACTCTAGCAAGCATCTGCAACTACTAAAGATCATTAAGGTAAAACCCAACCATAGCAGTAAGTATCAAGTCCTCTTTATTCCCATACGCAAACAACCTACTTACTCGGGTATGTTCTTCTGTCACTCACGCCACCCACCATAAGAAAATCATGAACATATTGCAAACCCTACAGCGGGTATCCCTCATGCTTGTGCGGCACGGAGAGCACCATAGGACAACACCAATAATAAAACATGCAACTCAAACCAATCACGATCATCAATTAACCCATAGGACAAAACAGATCTACTCAAACATCATAGGATAGCCATACATCATTGGGAAATAATATATAGTGTTGAGCACAATGTTTAAGTAGAGATTATAGCGGGTAAAAGAGGGGTTACACCGCTGCACAGAGGGGGGAAGAGTTGGTGATGACGGCGGTGAAGTTGTTGGTGTATATTGCGGTGACGATGATGGGCCCGGCGGCATTCCGGCGCCACCGAGAGAGAGGGGGAGAGAGCCCCCTTCTTCTTCTTCTTCTTCTTCTTATTCCTTGACCTTCCCCCTAGATGGGAGAAGGGTTTCCCCTCTGGTCCATGGCCTCCATGGCATGGGAGGGGCGAGAGCCCCTCCGAGATTGGATCTGTCTCTTTGTCTCTCTTCTGTTTTTGCGTTCCCTGATTCTGCCCTTTCACCATTTCTTAAATTCCCGGAGATCTGTAACTCTGATTGGGCTGAATTTTGGACACGAGTTTTATCCTGATATTAGCTTTCTTGCGGCGAAAGAAGGGTACCAACCGCCTTACGAGGTGGCCACGAGGGCCCAGGGCACGCCTGACCCCCTAGGGCGGCCCCCTGCCTCATGGCCCCCTCGGGAATCATCTCATGTTGATTATTCTTCCCAAAAATCACATATATTCCGGAAAAAATATGTCAGTTTTTATCCTGTTTGGACTCTCTTTGATATGGATTTTCTGCAAAACAAAAAACATGCAACAAACAGGAACTAGCACTGGGCACTGGATCAATATGTTAGTCCCAAAAATAGTATAAAAGTTGCCAAAAGTATAGGAAAGTTGTATAGTATTGGCATGGAACAATCAAAAATTATAGATATGATGGAGACGTATCAGCATCCCCAAGCTTAATTCCTGCTCGTCCTCGAGTAGGTAAATGATAAAAAAAGATAATTTTTGATGTGGAATGCTACCTAGTATAATCTTGATCATGTAATCTAATCATGGCATGAATATTAAGACACGAGTGATTCAAAGCAATATTCTATCATTTTACATTAAGACAATAATACTTCAAGCATACAAATAAAGCAATCATGTACTTTCAAAATAACATGGCCAAAGAAAGTTATCCCTATAAAATCATATGGTCTGGCTATGCTCCATCTTCACCACACAAAATATTCAAATCATGCACAACCCCGATGACAAGCCAAGAAATTGTTTCATACTTTTGATGTTCTCAAACCTTTTCAACTTTCACGCAATACATGAGCGTGAGCCATGGATATAGCACTATAGGTGGAATAGAATATGATGATGGAGGTTGTGTGGAGAAGACAAAAAGGAGAAAGTCTCATATCGACACAGCTAATCAACAGGCTATGGAGATGCCCATCAATTGATGACAATGTGAGGAGTAGGGATTGCCATGCAACGGATGCACTACGAGCTATAAGTGTATGAAAGCTCAAACTCGAAACTAAGTGGGTGTGCATCCAACTTGCTGGCTCATGAAGACCTCAGGCATTTGAGGAAGCCCATCATCGGAATATACAAGACAAGTTCTAAAATGAAAATTCCCACTAGTATATGTAAGTGATAACTCAAGAGACTCTCTATATGAAGAACATGGTACTACTCTGAAGCACAAGTGTGGTAAAAGGATAGTAACAATGTCCCTTCTCTCTTTTCTCTCATATTTGTCTCTTTTTTCTTTTTTTATGCTTCTTTGGCCTCTCTCTATTTTTTGGGGGCTTCTTTGTCCACTTTAATTTTTATAAGCTCACATGGGACAATTTTCTAATAATGATGATCATCACACTTTTCTTTACTTACAACTCGATACTAGAACAAAATATGACTATATGAATTCCTCCGGCGGTGTGCCGGGATGTGCAATGATCTAGCATAGCAATGAAATCAAAAACAGACAAGCCATTGAAACATCATGCTAGCTATCTTACGATCAAGGTTGGAAAAAGCAGTAGGCGTAAGCGAGGCGATTGGCCTTCGCCTAGTGCCTAGGAGGTGCCTAAGCGTCCTAGGCGCGGCCTAGGCGGTAATATATTTTTTACTCATAGTGTATTTGTGATTATTATATGGGTGTTGATATTAGTTTAGGCCATATAAATAAGTTAATTACCATCTGCTGCCATTGGAATATAACCCGTTTGGCATATCAGTGCAGTATGTGGCATGATTTCTTGCTTGGGTAGGCAATTCCTTGCTTGCCCTGCCTAGACATCCATTTATGCCCTAGGCGAGGCGTTTGGCCATTGCCTAGCGCTTAGGCATGCCTAAGCGCCTCCTAGGCACTGCCTTTTCCAACAGAGCTTACGATCATGCAAAGCAATATGACAATGATGCTCAAGTCATGTATATGAAGATGATGGAAGTTGCATGGCAATATATCTCAGAATGGCTATGGAAATGCCATAATAGGTAGGTATGGTGGTTGTTTTGAGGAAGATATAAGGAGGCTTATGTGTGATAGAGTGTATCATATCACGGGGTTTGGATGCACCGACGAAGTTTGCACCAACTCTTGAGGTGAGAAAGGGCAATGCACGGTACCGAAGAGGCTAGCAATGATGGAAGGGTGAGAGTGCGTATAATCCATGGACTCAACATTAGTCATAAAGAACTCACATACTTATTGCGTAAATCTACTAGTCATCGAAACAAAGTACTATGCGCATGCTCCTAGGGGGATAGATCGGTAGGAAAAGACCATCGCTCATCCCCGACCGCCACTCATAAGGAAGAAAATCAATAAATAAATCATGCTCCGACTTCATCACATAACGGTTCACCATACGTGCATGCTACGGGAATCACAAACTTCAACACAAGTATTTCTACAATCCACATCTACCCACTAGCATGACTCTAATATCATCATCTTTATATCGCAAAACCATTGCAAGGAATCAAACATAACATATTCAGTGATCTACAAGTTTTATGTAGGATTTTATGACTAACCATGTGAATGACCAATTCCTGTCATCTCTCTAAATAGATATAAGTGAAGCAAGAGAGTTTAATTCTTTCTACAAAAGATATGCCCACGCTCTAACAAATATAAGTGAAGCAAAAGAGCATTCTGATACGTCTCCAACGTATCTATAATTTTTTATTGTTCCTGTTGGAAATATGAGCAATTTACCAAATGATTTTATTAACAGAAATATTAGATAAAGCATGACTAATATAGCTGCGATAAAGCAGGTCATGCAATCTGACGGAGAGAAAGTAAATAGCATCTGCATATATGAACTTGAACTGAACACATCTAGGACAGACAGTAGATCATGTTGCATATATGGAGTAGAACTTAACACATGTAGGGCAAGAACTAGTACGAGAAACGGTGGCAGGACATCTGACAGAAAGAAGCAGAACACATACGGGACAGCAGCAGCAGAAGCACTGGACTTGGGGTCGACATCCTCTCCAGCCATGTCGTTGCTGAGGTAGTCAACGTCGGGGAAGTAGTCGTTGGAGTACGTGATGAAGAAGCCAGTAGTCGTGCAGAGCGCTCCCCAAAAACCTTATCACCCTTCTCCCGTACAGGACTCAAAAGGTGCAGTCTCGGAGGCCTACTATCCCGACGTGCGGTGCACGCCGCAAGCCGGGATGAGGAAGACAACAACAGCTCAGAGATGGAACCGATGGTGAGGGAAGGAGTAGTTCTGGTGCGTCTCTCTGGGAGGAGCGACCTCCCTTTTATAGGCGCAAGAGAAGGAGGCTTGAGGGCAACGACGGGAGGCAAAACGAAGAGACAGAGACGAAGCGAACAGCCAGCAGCCGAAGGGCTGCACCGTTCGCATTCGAACTCCACTTTCGCAAAAATCTTTTCAGCTTCCGTGTGACCTTTCGTATACCCGTAGTGCGTGGCAAAAATTTAGATACCGGCTTGGCTCATTTCCGCAACCCGCGACGCGTCATGACGAGGCGTGGCATGGCGAGGCGGGCGGCAGAGGAGGAGCGCGTGTGGATATCCCTCTTGTTCTCATGCTCGTACAAGTGTGGAAAGAACCTCCCTTCTAAGGAGGTCCAACTCCCACTAAACTAGCAATGTGGGACTAAACTTTAGTAGTATCACTTGCCTTGCACAAATGGGCTAAGTGGGCCTCTAGGATTTATTAGGAATTTCTGAAATAGTTATTGGGCTGCCCAAAATAGACTAAATTCCAGCAGTTCCATGCTATATTATATTCTGTTTTGGACATTATTGGGCTTTATTATACACTTTTATATTATTTTTGGGACTAACCTATTAACCGGAGGCCCAACCCAGAATTGCTGTTTTTTTGCCTATTTCGGAGTTTCGCAGAAAAAGAATATCAAACGGAGTCCAAACGGAATGAAACTTTCGGGAACGTGATTTTTGAAACGAACATGATCCAGAGGACTTGGACCCTACGTCAAGAAAGCAACCAGGAAGGCACGAGGTAGGGGCGCGCCTACCCCCAGGCGCGTTCTCCACCCTCGTGGGGCCCACGTTGCTCCGCCGACGCACTTCTTCCTCCTATATATACCTACGTACCCCCAAACTACCAGATACGGAGCTAAAACCCTAATTCCACCGCTGCAACCTTCTGTACCCGTCAGATCCCATCTTGGGGCCTTTTCCGGAGCTCCGCCGGAGGGGGAATTGATCACGGAGGGCTTCTACATCAACACCATAGCCTCTCCGATGATGTGTGAGTAGTTTACCTCAGACCTTCGGGTCCATAGTTATTAGCTAGATGGATTCTTCTCTCTTTTTGGATCTCAATACAATGTTCTCCCCCTCTCTTGTGGAGATCTATTCGATGTAATCTTCTTTTGCGGTGTGTTTGTTGAGACCGATGAATCGTGGGTTTATGATCAAGTTTATCTATGAACAATATTTGAATCTTCTCTGAATTCTTTTATGTATGATTGGTTATCTTTGCAAGTCTCTTCAAATTATCAGTTTGGTTTGGCCTACTAGATTGATCTTTCTTGCAATGGGAGAAGTGCTTAGCTTTGGGTTCAATCTTGCGGTGTCCTTTCCTAGTGACAGTAGGGGCAGCAAGGCACATATTGTATTGTTGCCATCGAGGATAACAAGATGGGGTTTATATCATATTGCATGAGTTTATCCATCTACATCATGTCATCTTGCTTAAAGCGTTACTCTGTTCTTTTGAACTTAGTACTCTAGATGCATGCTGGATAGCGGTCGATGTGTGGAGTAATAGTAGTAGATGCAGGCAGGAGTCGGTCTACTTGTCTCGGACGTGATGCCTATATACACGAGCATACCTAGATATTCTCATAACTATGCTCAATTCAGTCAATTTCTCAACAATAATTTGTTTACCCACCGTAATACTTATGCTCGCGAGAGAAGCCACTAGTGAAACGTATGGCCCCCGGGTCTATTTTCTATCATATTAATCTTCCATCAACAAGCTATTTCTTGCACCGTTTTTATTTTGCTTTATTTACTTTGCATCATTATCATAAAAATACCAAAAATATTATCTTATCATATCTATCAGATCTCACTTTCGTAAGTGACCGTGAAGGGATTGACAACCCTTTATTGCGTTGGTTGCGAGGATTTTATTTGTTTGTGTAGGTGCGAGGGACTCATGCGTGGCCTCCTACTGGATTGATACCTTGGTTCTCAAAAGTTGAGGGAAATACTTACGCTACTTTGCTACATCACCCTTTCCTCTTCAAGGGAAAACCAATGCGGTGCTCAAGAGGTAGCAAGAAGGATTTCTGGCGCCGTTGCCGGGGAGTCTGCGCTAAAGTCAACATACCAAGTACCCATCACAAACCCTTATCTCCCGCATTACATTATTTGCCATTTTCCTCTCGTTTTCCTCTCCCCCACTTCACCCTTGCCGTTTTATTTGCCCTCTCTCTCCGTCCTCCTTCTCTTTTCCGTTCGCCTCTTTTTCGTGTGCTTCTTGTTTGCTCGTGTGTTGGATTGCTTGCTTGTCATTATGGCTAGTCCTTTATCCGCTCCTTTGTTTCCCGAGTTTGAGGTTCTTCACTTCAAACAAAGACAAGGAGAAAACTTAAAAGATGCTTGGTTTAGGATGATGGAATGTTATCGTAATTGCACCCTAGTGGTGAATTTTAGAATTTTTCTTCGCAATTTTTATGTTGGACTAAATATGTCTCATAGACAACTCTTGGACTGCGTTGCCAAAGGAAATTTTAACAAAACTAATCCCAGTATTGCCCATGAAATTATAGAGGGGATACTGGGAACACTACCTCCACAAAAGGGGCCTCATCATACCCTGGAAGAAACCCAACTTTTTGAGAAAATTTGTGAAGTAACGAAAATATTACAAAAATCTCTCGAACCTCTTAAGATTGTTAGCGGGAATCTTCACCACATGAATATGTTGATCACTCTTTGTAATAAGCGGTTGGACTCTTTAGATTTAAAAATTTCCGAATATGAAGGGAAACGTAAAGAACCTCCCGGATTCAAGCATGACTCTGCTAAAAATTAAAATATGGCAATACCTAGATCTATCTTCGCTTTTATGCCTAGCTAGGGGCGCTAAATGATAGCGCTTGTTGGGAGGCAATCCAATTTTATTTTTATTCCTTGATTTTTTCTCCTGTTTAGTAATAAATAATTTATCTAGCCTATGTTTTGGTTGTATTTTTTGTGTTTAATTAGTGTTTGTGCCAAGTAGAACCATTGGGAAGACTTGGGGAAAGTCTTTTTGATCTTGCTGTAAAAAACAGAAACTTTAGAGCTCACGAGAATTGCTGCCATTTTTATTTGGGAAGTGTTATTTAGTAAATTATTATTTCATATGATTAATAGATAAATTCCTCACGTCCTGCAGTTTATTTTAGAATTTTTGGGGTTCCAGAACTTGCGTTAGCTACAGATTACTACAGACTGTTCTGTTTTTGATAGATTCTGTTTTTCGTGTGTTGTTTGCTTATTTGATGAATCTATGGCTAGTAAAATAGTTTATGAACCACAGAGAAGTTGGAATACAGTAGGTTTAACACCAATATAAATAAAGAATGAGTTTATTACAGTACCTTGAAGTGGTTTTTTGTTTTCTTTCGCTAACGGAGCTCACAAGATTTTCTACTTTATGTTTTGTGTTGTGAAGTTTTCAAGTTTTGGGTAAAAGATTTGATGGATTATGGAACAAGGAGTGGCAAGAGCCTAAGATTGGGGATTCCGATGGCACCCCAAGATAATCTAAGGACACCTAAAAGCCAAAGCTTGGGGATGCCCCGAAAGGCATCCGCTCTTTCGTCTACTTCCATTGGTAACTTTACTTGGAGCTATATTTTTATTCACCACATGATATGTGTTTTGCTTCGAGCGTATTGTATTATTTGAGTCTTTATTTGTCAGTTTTCCACAATCATACTTTCTGCACACACCTTTTGATAGAAACACACATGATTTGAACATTATTAGAATACTCTATGTGCTTCACTTATATCTTTTGAGTTATATAGTTTTTGCTCTAGTACTTCACTTATATGGGACCTTTTCCTGCCTCTAATGGATGTACACATATTTTAGTTGTTGTTGATTATGTTACTAAGTGGGTAGAAGCTATTCCAACTAGTAGTGCTGATCATAACACCTCTATTAAGATGCTTAAAGAAGTTAGTTTTCTGAGGTTTGGAGTCCCTAGATATTTAATGACTGATAGTGGTTCACATTTCATTCATGGTGCTCTCCGTAAAATGCTTGCTAAGTATGATGTTAATCATAGAATTGCATCTCCTTATCACCCACAGTCTAGTGGTCAAGTAGAATTGAGTAATAGAGAACTCAAATTAATTTTGCAAAAGACTGTTAATAGATCTAGAAAGAATTGGTCCAAGAAACTTGATGATGCATTATGGGCCTATAGAACTGCATATAAAAATCCTATGGGTATGTCTCCGTATAAAATGGTTTATGGAAAAGCATGTCACTTACCTCTCGAACTAGAACATAAGGCTTATTGGGCTATTAAAGGGCTATTAAAGAGGGGATAGTGACGAAGTCGGAGCATGCTATATTTATCGGTAACTTTACTCCGACTGCACACTCCTTATTGATTGTCTTCCTTATGAGTGCGTATAATCCATAATTTAGCTCTTTAATAGCCCAACAAGACTTATGTTCTAGTTCGAGAGGTAAGTGACATGCTTTTCCATAAACCATTTTATACGGAGACATACCCATAGGATTTTTATATGCAGTTCTATAGGCCCATAATGCATCATCAAGTTTCTTGGACCAATTCTTTCTAGATCTATTAACAGTCTTTTGCAAAATTAATTTGAGTTCTCTATTACTCAATTCTACTTGACCACTAGACTGTGGGTGATAAGGAGATGCAATTCTATGATTAACATCATACTTAGCAAGCATTTTACGGAGAGCACCATGAATGAAATGTGAACCACCATCAGTCATTAAATATCTAGGGACTCCAAACCTCAGAAAAATAACTTCTTTAAGCATATTAATAGAGGTGTTATGATCAGCACTACTAGTTGGAATAGCTTCTACCCACTTAGTAACGTAATCAACAATAACTAAAATATGTGTACATCCATTAGAGGCAGGAAAAGGTCCCATATAATCAAAGCCCCAAACATCAAATGGTTCAATATCAAGTGAATAATTCATAGGCATTTCTTGACGTCTACTAATATTACCAGTTCTTTGACATTCATCACAAGACAAGACAAACTTACGAGCATCCTTGAAGAGAGTAGGCCAATAAAATCCGGATTGCAATACCTTGTGTGCAGTTCTATCTCCAGCATGGTGTCCTCCATAAGCCTCGGAGTGACACTTGCGTAGGATCTATTCCTGTTCATGCTCAGGTACACAACGTCTAATAACACCATCTACTCCTTCTTTATAAAGATGTGGATCATCCCAAAAGTAATGTCTTAAATCATAGAAAAACTTTTTCTTTTGCTGGTATCTGAAACTAGGTGGTATAAATTTAGCAACAATGTAATTATCCTAATCAGCATACCATGGAGCAGTATGAGAAGCATTTATGACATTTAATTGTTCATCAGGAAAGCTATCATCAATAGGTAGTGGGTCATCAAGAACATTTTCTAACCTAGACAAGTTGTCTGCAACGGGGTTCTCAGCTCCCTTTCTATCAATAATATGCAGATCAAATTCTTGTAAGAGGAGAACCCATCTAATAAGTCTAGTTTTAGCATATTTCTTTTCCATAAGATATTTAATAGCAGCATGATCAGTGTGAATAGTTACTTTAGAATCAACAATATAAGGTCTGAACTTATCACAAGCAAATACAACTGCTAAGAATTCTTTTTCATTTGTAGCATAATTTCTCTGTGCATTGTCTAGAGTTTTACTAGCATATTGAATAACATTTAATTTCTTATCAACTCTTTGCCCTAGAACAACACCTACAACATAATCACTAGCATCACACATAATTTCAAAAGGTAAATTCTAATCAGGTGGCTGAACAATAGGTGCAGTGATCAATGCTTTCTTAAGTATTTCAAATGCTTCTACACAATCATTATCAAAGACAAATGGTATATCTTTTTGTAATAAATTAGTCAGAGGCCGAGAAATTTTTGAGAAGTCCTTAATGAACCTCCTATAAAAACCGGCATGACCAAGGAAACTTCTTATACCTTTGACGTCCTTGGGACACGCCATCTTTTCAATAGCATCAACTTTAGCTTTATCAACTTCAATGCCTCTTTTAGAAATTTTGTGCCCCAAGACAATACCTTCATTAACCATAAAGAGGCGTTTCTCCTAATTCAAGAGAAGGTAAGTTTCTTCACATCTCTGCAAAACTTGATCAAGGTTGCCTAAGCAATCATCAAAAGAGGATCCATAAACGGAGAAATCATCCATGAATACCTCACATATCTTTTCACAAAAATCAGAAAATATATCCATCATGCATCTTTGAAAGGTAGCACGTGCATTACATAAACCAAAAGGCATACGTATATAAGCAAAAGTACCGAAAGGGCAAGTAAAAGTGGTCTTAGATTGATCATCAGCTGACACATGTATTTGGGAGAAACCAGAATAACCATCTAGGAAGCAAAAGTGTGTATGTTTGGATAATATTTATAGCATTTGATCAATAAAAGGTAAGGGGTAATGATCTTTTTAGTAGCCTTATTTAATTTGTGGAAATCAATTACCATCCTATAACTTGTAATAATTCTTTGCGGAATCAATTCATATTTATCATTAGGAACAACAGTAATACCTCCCTTCTTAGGAACACAATGGATAGGACTTACCCACTGACTATCAACAACAGGATAAATTATACCTACCTCAAGGAGCTTTAGTATTTCTTTTCTTACCACTTCTTTCATCTTAGGATTCAGTCGTCGTTGGTGATCAATAACTAGTTTGGCATCTTTTTCCAAATTTATTTTGTGTTGACATAGAGTGGGACTAATGCCCTTAAGATCATCAAGAGTATATCCAATAGCAGCATGGTGCTTCTTCAGAGTTTTCAATCATCTTTCTTCCTCCTTCTCTGAAAGGTTAGCACTAATAATAATAGGAGTTTTCTTCTTTTCATCAAGATAAGCGTATTTAAGAGTATCAGGCAATGGTTTAAGCTCAAACACGGGATCACCCTTGGGTGGAGGAGGATCACCTGAGATTTCAACAGGCAAGTTGTGTTTCAAAATAGGTCCCTATTTAAAGAACACTTCATTTATTTCCCTTCTTTCATTCATATACATATCATTTTCATGGTCTAGCAAATATTGTTCTAAAGGATAACTAGGAGGTACGACAATAGAAGCAAGACCAATAATTTCATCTTTACTAGGCAATTCCTCTTCATGGTGTTGTCTACGAAATTTAGGAAAGTTGAACTCATGAGACATATCACCTAAACCAATAGTAATAACATCCTTTTTGCAGTCTATCCTAGCATTAACAGTGTTTAAGAAGGGTCTACCAAATATAATGGGACAAAAGCTATCTTGTGGGGAACCAAGAACAAGAAAATCGGAGGATATTTAGTTTTCCCACACAAGACTTCAACATCTCTAACAATCCCAATTGGTCAAATAGTATCTCTATTGGCAAGTTTAATTGTGACATCAATGTCTTCTAACTCAGCAGGTGCAATATCATGCATAATCTCGTTATACAAGTCAATAGGTATTGCACTAGCACTAGCACCCATATCACACAAGCCATGATAACAATGATCTCCTATTTTAACAGAAATAACATGAATGCCTACCACAGGTCTATGTTTATCTTTAGCACAAGGTTTAGCAATTCTAGCAGTTTCATCACAGAAGTAAATAACATGCCCATCAATATTATCAGCCAAGAGATCTTTAACAATAGCAATATTAGGTTCAACTTTAACTTGCTCAGGAGGTTTATAGGTTCTAATATTGCTTTTACGAACCACAGTTGAAGCTTTAGCATGATCTTTTATCCTAACAGGAAAAGGTGGTTTCTCAACATAAGTAGTAGGAAAAATAGGATCATTATAAGTAATAGTATTTTCTTCAACTTTAATAGGTGCAGCTACTTTTACTTCTATGGGAGGATGACATTTAAACCACTTCTTAGGGAGATCAACATGAGTAGAAAAAGATTCACAGAAAGAAGCTACTATCTCAGAGTCAAGTCCATATTTAGTGCTGAATTTACGGAAAACATCGGTATCCATAAAAGATTTAACACAATCAAACTTAGGTGTCATACCTGACTCCTTACCTTCGTCGAGATCCCAATGTTCAGAGTTGCGTTTAATTCTTTCCAATAAATCCCATTTGAATTGAATAGTCTTCATCATAAAAGAGCCAACACAAGAAGTATCGAGCATGGTGTGGTTGTTATCAGAAAGCCGAGCATAAATTTTTTGAATAATCATTTCTCTTGAGAGCTCATGATTGGGGCATGAATATAACATTGACTTAAGCCTCCCCCAAGCTTGAGTGATGCTTTCTCCTTCGCGAGGCCAAAAATTATATATTATTACGATCACGATGAACAAGATGCATAGGATAAAACTTCTGATGAAATTCCAAAGATAAAGGTAAGACCTTCTTCTTGATAACATCATCGGGCATACCTACAAGCTTAAATAACCCAGAAACTTCATCCACATATATTAGGTGCTCATCAGGATGTAATGTTCCATCTCCTGAAAAAGGATTAGCTAGCAGTTTTTCTATCATACCCGAAGGAATTTCAAAGTAGACATTTTCATTTTCATTTTCATTTTCAGTAGGTTCAATAGGTTGAGGAGCAACTCTTTGCTCTACTGGTCGAGGTGAAGATACCTCGAATAGGCCCCTCAGAGGATTACTTTCCATAGTAACAAGTGAAAGTAAATTTCAGCACACTATATAAATTTTTCCTTACCAAATTCCACCTACCAAAGGCGCTTCGCTCCCTGGCAACTGCGCCAGAAAAGAGTCTTGATGACCCACAAGTATAGGGGATCTATCGTAGTCCTTTCGATAAGTAAGATTGTCGAACCCAACGAGGAGCAGAAGGAAATGATAAGCGGTTTTCAGCAAGGTATTCTCTACAAGCACTGAAATTATAGGTAACAGGTAGTTTTGTGATAAAATAATTTGTAACGAGTAACAAGTAACAAAAGTAAATAAAGTGCAGCAAGGTGGCCCAATCCTTTTTTGTAGCAAAGGACAAGCCTGGACAAATTCTTATATAGATAAAAGCGCTCCCAAGTACACATGGGAATTATTGTCGAGCTAGGTTTCATCACGATCATATGATTCGCGTTCGGTACTTTGATAATCTGATATGTGGGTGGACCGGTGCTTGGGTGATGTCCTTACTTGGACAAACATCCCACTTATGATTAATCTCTATTGCAAGCATCCGCAACTACAACAAAAGTATTAAGGTAAACCTAACCATAGAATGAAACATTGATGTCTACTACACAACCTTCTTCTTGTAGACGTTGTTGGGCCTCCAAGTGCAGAGGTTTGTAGGACAGTAGCAAATTTCCCTCAAGTGGATGACCTAAGGTTTATCAATCCGTAGGAGGCGTAGGATGAAGATGGTCTCTCTCAAGCAACCTTGCAACCAAATAACAAAGAGTCTCTTGTGTCCCCAACACACCCAATACAATGGTAAATTGTATAGGTGCACTAGTTCGGCGAAGAGATGGTGAAACAAGTGGTATATGGATAGTAGATAAAGGTTTTTGTAATCTGAAAATATAAAAACAGCAAGGTAACTAATGATAAAAGTGAGCACAAATGGTATTGCAATGCGTTGAAACAAGGCCTAGGGTTCATCCTTTCACTAGTGCAAGTCCACTCAAAAAAAATAAAATAATTGGATCACATAACTATCCCTAAACATGCAACAAAGAGTCACTCCAAAGTCACTAATAGCGGAGAGCAAATGAAGAGATTATGGTAGGGTACGAAACCACCTCAAAGTTATTCTTTCCAATCAATCCGTTGGGCTATTCCTATAGATGTCACAAACAGCCCTAGAGTTCATACTAGAATAACACCTTAAGACACAACTCAACCAAAACCCTAATGTCACCTAGATACTCCAATGTCACCTCAAGTATCTGTGGGTATGATTATACGATATGCATCACACAATCTCAGATTCATCTATTCAACCAACACATAGAACCTCAAAGAGTGCCCCAAAGTTTCTACCGGAGAATCACGACAAAAACATGTGCCAATCCCTATGCATAGGTTCATGGGCGGAACCCGCAAGTTGATCACCAAAACATACATCAAGTGAATCACGTGGTATCCCATTGTCACCACAGATACACACGGCAAGACATACATCGAGTGTTCTCAAATCTTTAAAGACTCAATCCGATAAGATAACTTCAAAGGGGAAACTCAATCCATTACAAGAGAGTAGAGGGGGGAGAAAACATCATAGGATCCAAATATAATAGCAAAGCTCGCGATACATCAAGATCGTATCACCTCAAGAACACGAGAGAGATAGAGAGAGAGAGAGAGATCAAACACATAGCTACTGGTACATACCCTCAGCCCCGAGGGAGAACTACTCCCTCCTTGTCATGGAGAGCACCGGGATGATGAAGATGGCCACCGGAGAAGGATTTCCCCCTCCGGCAGGGTGCCGGAACGGGTCTAGATTGGTTTTTGGTGGCTACGGAGGCTTCTGGCGGCGGAACTCCCTATCTATTGTGCTCCCGGATGTTTTTAGGGTATATGGAGATATATAGGCAGAAGAAGTACGTCAGGGGGGCCACGAGGGGCCCATGAGGGTGGAGGGCGCGCCCGGGGGGTGGGAGCGCCCCCCTATCTCGTGGCCTCCTCGAAGCTCCCTTGACGTAGACTCCAAGTCTCCTGGGCTTCTTCTGATCCAAAAATAAGTTCCGTGAAGTTTCAGGTCAATTGGACTCCGTTTGATTTTCCTTTTCTGCGATACTTTAAAACAAGGAAAAAACAGAAAATGGCACTGGGCTCTGGGTTAATTGGTTAGTCCCAAAAATAATACAAAAGTGTATAATAAAGTCTATAGACATCCAAAACAGAAGATAATATAGCATGGAGAAATCAAAAATTATAGATACGTTGGAGACGTATCAGCATCCCCAAGCTTAATTCCTGCTCGTCCTCGAGTAGGTAAATGATAAAAACAGAATTTTTGATGCGGAGTGCTACTTGGCATAATTTTAATGTAATTCTTCTTAATTGTGGTATGAATATTCAGATCCGAAAGATTCAAGATAAAAGTTCATGTTGACATAAAAATAATAATACTTCAAGCATACTAACAAAGCAATTATGTCTTCTCCAAATAACATGGCAAAAAAAGTTCATCCCTACAAAATCATACATTTTAGTCATGCTCCATTTTCGTCACAGAAGAATGCTCTCATCATGCATAACCCCGATGACAAGCCAAGCAATTGTTTCATACTTTAGTAATCTCAAACCTATAAACTTTCACGCAATATATGAGCGCGAGACATGGACATAGCACTATGGGTGGAATAGAATATAATGAGGGGGGGTTATGTGGAGAAGACAAAAAGGAGAAAGTCTCACATTAACGAGGCTAATCAATGGGCTCTGGAGATGCCCATCAATAGATATCAATGTGAGTGAGTAGGGATTGCCATGCAATGGATGCACTAGAGCTATAAGTGTATGAAAGCTCAAAAAGAAACTAAGTGGGTGTGCATCCAACTTGCTTGCTCACGAAGACCTAGGGCATTTTGAGGAAGCCCATCATTGGAATATACTAGCCAAGTTTTATAATGAAAGATTCCCACTAGTATATGAAAGTGACAACATAGGAGACTCCCTATCATGAAGATTATGGTGCTACTTTGAAGCACAAGTGTGGTAAAAGGATAGTAGCATTGTCCCTTCTCTATTTTCTCTCATTTATTATTATTATTATTATTATTATTATCATTATTATTATTATTTTATTTGGGCCTTCTCTTTTTTATGGCCACTTTTTTTATTTGGGCTTCTTTGGCCTCTTTTTTTCGTCCGGAGTCTCATCCCGACTTGTGGGGGAATCATAGTCTCCATCATCCTTTCCTCACTGGGACAATGCTCTAATAATGAAGATCACACTTTTATTTACTTACAACTCAAGAATTACAACTCGATACTTAGAACAAGATATGACTCTATATGAATGCCTCCGGCGGTGTACCAGGATATGCAATGAATCAAGAGTGACATGTATGAAAGAATTATGAATGGTGGCTTTGCCACAAATACGATGTCAACTACATGATCATGCTAAGCAATATGATAATGATGGAGTGTGTCATAATAAACGAAATGGTGGAAAGTTGCATGTCAATATATCTCAGAATGGCTATGGAAATGCCATAATAGGCAGGTATGGTGGCTGTTTTGAGGAAGGTATATGGTGGGTTTATGGTACCGGCGAAAGTTGCACTTTACTAGAGAGGCTAGCAATGGTGGAAGGGTGAGAGTGCGTATAATCCATGGACTCAACATTAGTCATAAAGAACTCACATACTTATTGCAAGAATCTATTAGTTATCGAAACAAAGTACTACACGCATGCTCCTAGGGGGGATAGATTGGTAGGAAAATACCATCGCTCGTCCCCGACCGCCACTCATAAGGAAGACAATCAATAAATAAATTATGCTCCGACTTCATCACATAACGGTTCACCATACGTGCATGCTACGGGAATCACAAACTTCAACACAAGTATTTCTCAAATTCACAACTACTCAATTAGCATGAATCTAATATCACCATCTCCATATCTCAAAACAATTATCAAGTATCAAACTTCTCATAGTATTCAATGCACTCTATATGAAAGTTTTTATTATATCCCTCTTGGATGCCCATCATATTAGGACTAAATTCATAATCAAAGCAAACCACCATGCTGTTCTAAAGGACTCTCAAAATAATATAAGAGAATCATGAGAGTTCATCTATTTCTTCAAAATAAAACTACCACCATGCTCTAGAAGATATAAGTGAAGTACTAGAGCAACCAACAAACTACTCCGAAAGATATAAGTGAAGATCAATGAGTAGTCGAATAATTATGCAACTATGTAAAGACTCTCTAACATTTAATAATTTCATATCTTGGTATTTTATTCAAACATCAAGCAAAACAAAATAAAATGACATCTAAGAATAGCAAACATCATGTGAAGAAGCAAAAACTTAGGATCAACCGATACTATCCGATAGTTGTTGAAGAAGAAAGGTGGGATGCCAACCGGGCATCCCCAAGCTTAGACGCTTGAGACTTCTTGAAATATCATCTTGGGGTGCCTTGGGCATCCCCAAGCTTGAGCTTCTGTGTCTACTTAATTCCTCTCATATCACGGTCTCCCTAAATCTCAAAAGCTTCATCCACACAAAACTCAACAAGGACTCGTGAGATAAGTTAGTATAAACCATTGCAAAACCTTATCATAGTCTACTGTAGAAAATTACTAAAATTATTATTCTACATTGCATACTAAATGCCTCTGAATATTTAATAGTCCTATCCTCAAATATAATCATTAAAGAAGCAAACATATGCAAACAATGCAAACATAACAGCAATCTTCCTAAACAGGACAGTCTATAAAGAATGCAGCAACATCCATACTTCCATAGCTCCAAAAATTATGAAAGAAAATTCCCACTGTATTAAATTTATGATATCTTAATATGCAAGAGGTTTCAACATTTTATCACATTCTGACTTTTCTAGGGAATTATTGCAACAGCGGTAAACTTTCTGTTTTCAAACAGCAACATGTGGACTTCTAAAATAGGCATAGTAAAGGCTATCAATGCCACTTCTATTGAAATAAAAGATGCAAAACATTGTTCTAAATAACATCAAGCAAATTCTAACAAAATAAATTGACTCTCCAAGCAAAACACATACCATGTGGTGAATAAAAATATAGCTCCAAGTAAAGTTACCGATGAATGAAGACGAAAGAGGGGATGCCTGCCGGGGCATCCCCAAGCTTAGGCTCTTGGTTGTCCTTGAATATTACCTTGGGGTGGCCTGGGAATCCCCAAGCTTAGGCTCTTGCCACTCCTTATTCCATAGTCCATCGATTCTTTACCCAAAACTTGAAAACTTCACAACACAAAACTTAACAGAAAACTCGTAAGCTCCATTAGCGAAAGAAAACAAAACACCACTTCAAGGTACTGTAATGAACTCATTATTTATTTATATTTGTGTAATATATACTGTATTCCAACTTCTCTATGGTTCATACCCTCCGATACTACTCATAGATTCATCAAAATAAGTAAACAACACATAGAAAACAGAATCTGTCAAAACAGAACAGTTTGTAGTAATCTGGATCAAACGTATACTTCTGGAACTCATAAAATTATAAAATAAATATCTGGAAGTGTGGAATTTATCTATTAATCATCTGAAAAATAATTAACTAAATAGCACTCTCCAATAAAAAATGGCAGCAATTCTCGTGAGCGCTAAAGTTTCCGTTTTTACAGCATGATCAACAAGACTTTCCCCAAGTCTTCCCAAAGGTTCTACTTGGCACAAACACTAATTAAACACATAAAACCACATCTAAACAGAGGATATATGAATTATTTATTACTAAACAGGAGCAAAAAGCAAGGAACAAAAATAAAGTTGGGTTGCCTCCCAACAAGTGCTATCGTTTAACGCCCCTAGCTAGGCATGATGATTTCAATGATGCTCACATAAAAGATAAGAATTGAAATATAAAGAGATCATCATGAAGAATATGACTAGCACATTTAAGTATCACCCACTTCCTATGCATAGGGATTTTTTGAGCAAACAACTTGTGGGAACAAGAATCAACTTGCATAGGAAGGTAAAACAAGCATAACTTAAAAACTTTAAGCACGTAGAGAGGAAACTTGATATTATTGCAATTCCTACAAGCATATATTCCTCCCTCATAATAATTTTCAGTAGCATCATGAATGAATTCAACAATATAACCAGCACCTAAAGCATTCTTTTCATGATCTGCAAGCATAGAAAATTTACTACTCTCCACATAAGCAAGATTCTTCTCATGAATAATAGTGGGAGCAGACTCAACAAAATAATTATCATGTGAGGCATAATCCAATTGAAAACTAAAATCATGATGACAAGTTTCATGGATATCATTATTATTTATAGCATACAAGTCATCACAATAATCATCATAGATAGCAACTTTGTTCTCATAGTCAATTGGAACCTCTTCCGAAATAGTGGATTCATCACAAAATAAAGTCATGACCTCTCCAAATCCACTTTCATCAATATAATCATCGTAAATAGGAGGCATGCTTTCATAATAATAAATTTGCTCATCAAAACTTGGGGGACAAAAAATATCATCTTCATCGAACATAGCTTCCCCAAGCTTGTGGCTTTGCATATCATTAACATCATGGATATTCAAGGAATTCATACTAACAACATTGCAATCATGCTCATCATTCAAATATTTAGTGCCAAACATTTTAATGCATTCTTCTTCTAACACTTTGGCACAATTTTCCTTTCCATCATACTCACGAAAGATATTAAAAAGATGAAGCGTATGAGACAAACTCAATTCCATTTTTTTATATAAATTTCTTTTATAAACTAAACTAGTGATAAAACAAGAAACTAAAAGACTCGATTGCAAGATCTAAAGATATACCTTCAAGCACTCACCTCCCCGGCAACGGCGCCAGAAAAGAGCTTGATGTCTACTACACAACCTTCTTCTTGTAGACATTGTTGGGCCTCCAAGTGCAGAGGTTTGTAGGACAGTAGCAAATTTCCCTCAAGTGGATGACCTAAGGTTTATCAATCCGTAGGAGGCATAGGATGAAGATGGTCTCTCTCAAGCAACCCTGCAACCAAATAACAAAGAGTCTCTTATGTCCCCAACACACCCAATACAATGGTAAATTGTATAGGTGCACTAGTTCGGCGAAGATATGGTGAAACAAGTGGTATATGGATACTAGATAAAGGTTTTTGTAATCTGAAAAATATAAAAACAGCAAGGTAACTAATGATAAAAGTGAGCACAAACGGTATTGCAATGCGTGGAAACAAGGCCTAGGGTTCATACTTTCACTAGTGCAAGTCCTCTCAACAATAATAACATAATTGGATCACATAACTATCCCTCAACATGCAATAAAGAGTCACTCCAAAGTCACTAATAGCGGAGAGCAAACGAAGAGATTATGGTAGGGTACAAAACCACCTCAAAGTTATTCTTTCCAATCAATCCGTTGGGCTATTCCTATAGGTGTCACAAACAGCCCTAGAGTTCGTACTAGAATAACACCTTAAGACACAAATCAACCAAAACCCTAATGTCACCTAGATACTCCAATGTCACCTCAAGTATCCGTGGGTATGATTATACGATATGCATCACACAATCTCAGATTCATCTATTCAACCAACACATAGAACCTCAAAGAGTGCCCCAAAGTTTCTACCGGAGAATCACGACGAAAACATGTGCCAACCCCTATGCATAGGTTCATGGGCGGAACCCGCAAGTTGGTCACCAAAACATACATCAAGTGAATCACATGGTATCCCATTGTCACCACAGATACGCACGGCAAGACATACATCAAGTGTTCTCAAATCATTAAAGACTCAATCCGATAAGATGACTTCAAAGGGGAAACTCAATCCATTACAAGAGAGTAGAGGGGGGAGAAAACATTGTAGGATCCAAATATAATAGCAAAGCTCACGATACATCAAGATCGTATCACCTCAAGAACACGAGAGAGAGAGAGAGATCAAACACATAGCTACTGGTATATACCCTCAGCCCCGAGGGAGAACTACTCCCTCCTAGTCATGGAGAGCACCGGGATGATGAAGATGGCCGCCGGAGAAGGATTGCCCCCTCCGGCAGGGTGCCGGAACGGGTCTAGATTGGTTTTCGGTGGCTACGGAGGCTTCTAGCGGCGGAACTCCCAATCTATTGTGCTCCCGGATGTTTTTAGGGTATATGGAGATATTTAGGCGGAAGAAGTACGTCAGGGGGGCCACGAGGGGCCCACGAGGGTGGAGGGTGCGCCTAGGGGGGTGGGCACGCCCCCTACCTCGTGGCCTCCTCGAAGCTTCCTTGACGTAGACTCCAAGTCTCCCGGGCTTTTTCTGATCCAAAAATAAGTTCCGTGAAGTTTCAGGTCAATTGGACTCTATTTGATTTTCCTTTTCTGCGATACTCTAAAACAAGGAAAAAAACAGAAACTGGCACTGGGCTCTGGGTTAATAGGTTAGTCCCAAAAATAATATAAAAATGTATAATAAAGTCTATAAACATCCAAAACAGAAGATAATATAGCATGGAGCAATCAAAAAATATAGATACGTTGAAGACATATCAAACCCTTACGAAGCAACGCATAAACTAGGGTTTAAGCTTCTTTCACTCTAGCAACCCATCATCTACTTATTACTTCCCAATGCCTTCCTCTAGGCCCAACTAATGGTGAAGTGTCATGTAGTCGACGTTCACATAACACCACTAGAGGAGAGACAACATACATCTCATCAAAATATCGAACGAATACCAAATTCACATGACTACTAATAGCAATACTTCTCCCATGTCCTCGGGAACAAACGTAACTACTCACAAAGCATATTCATGTTCATAATCAGAGGGGTATTAATATGCATATAGGATTTGAACATATGATCTTCCACCAAATAAACCAACTAGCATCAACTACAAGGAGTAATTAACACTACTAGCAACCCACAGGTACCAATCCCAGACTTAGAGACAAGAATTGGATACAAGAGATGAACTAGGGTTTGAGAGGAGATGGTTCTGGTGAAGATGTTGATGGAGATTGACCCCCTCATGATGAGAGGATCGTTGGTGATGACGATGGTGATGATTTCCCCCTCTTGGAGGGAAGTTTCCCTGGCAAAACAGCTCCGCCAGAGCCCTAGAGTGGTTTCACCAAGGTTCCGCCTCGTGGCGGCGGAGTCTCGTCCCGAAAGCTTGCTTATGATTTTTTTCCTCAATGAAAGACTCCATATAGCAGAAGATGGGCATTGGAGGGCCGCTAGGGGGCCCACGAGGCAGGGGGCGCGCCCATGGGGGTAGGATGCGCCCCCACTCTCGTGGCCAGGGTGTGGCCCCCCTCTAGAACTTCTTGCGCTCAGTATTTTTTATATATTCTGAAAATGACTTCCGTGAAGTTTCAGGACTTTTGGAGCTGTGCAGAATAGGTCTCTAATATTTGCTCCTTTTCCAGCCCAGAATCCCAGCTGCCGGCATTGTCCCTCTTTATGTAAACCTTGTAAAATAAGAGAGAATAGGCATAAGTATTATGACATAATGTGTAATAACAACCCATAATGCACTAAATATCGATATAAAAGTGTGATGCAAAATGGACGTATCAGGCATCGATCACGGAGGGCTTCTACATCAACACCATAGCCTCTCCGATGATGTATGATTAGTTTACCTCAGACCTTCGGGTCCATAGTTATTAGCTAGATGGCTTGTTCTATCTTTTTGGATCTCAATACAATGTTCTCCCCCTCTCTTGTGTAGATCTATTCGATGTAATCTTCTTTTGCGGTGTGTTTGTTGAGACCGATGAATTGTGGGTATATGATCAAGTTTATCTATGAACAATATTTGAATCTTATCTGAATTCTTTTATGTGTGATTGGTTATCTTTGCAAGTCTCTTTGAATTATCAGTTTGGTTTGGCCTACTAGATTGATCTTTCTTGCAATGGGAGAAGTTCCTAGCTTTGGGTTCAATCTTGCGGTGTCCTTTCCCAATGACAGTAGGGGCAGCAAGGCACATATTGTATTGTTGACATCGAGGATAACAAGATGGGGTTTATATCATATTGCATGAGTTTATCCCTCTACATCATATCATCTTGCTTAAAGCGTTACTCTATTATTTTGAACTTAATACTCTAGATGCATGTTGGATAGCGCTCGATGTGTGGAGTAATAGTAGTAGATGCAGGCATGAGTCGGTCTACTTGTCTCAGACGTGATGCCTATATACATGATCATACCTAGATATTCTCATAACTATGCTCAATTCTGTCAATTGCTCAACAATAATTTGTTAACCCACCATAATACTTATGCTCTCGAGAGAAGCCACTAGTGAAACCTATGGCCCTCGGGTCTATTTTCTATCATATTAATCTTCCATCAACAAGTTATTTCTTGCACCATTTTTATTTTGCTTTATTTACTTTGCATCTTTATCATAAAAATACCAAAAATATTATCTTATCATTTCTATCAGATCTCACTTTCGTAAGTGACCGTGAAGGGATTGACAACCCCTTTTATTGCGTTGGTTGCGAGGATTTTATTTGTTTGTGTAGGTGCGAGGGACTCGTGCGTGGCCTCCTACTGGATTGATACCTTGGTTCTAAAAAACCGAGGGAAATACTTATGCTACTTTGTTGCATCACCCTTTCGTCTTCAAGGCAAAACCAACGCAGTGATCAAGAGGTAGCACATTCTACAAATGGCGGTTTTCTGTGTGAAGAGAAACGTGCAATCCAAACTTCAAAAGATATAAGTGAAGCACATGAAGCATTCTATAAAGCCATACTCAAAAGATATAAGTGAAGTGCAATGAGCACTCTATAAATCAACCAAGGACTATATCATACCAGCATGGTGCATCAAAGGAAAGTGAAAACTAAATGCAAAAGACGCTCCAATATTTACACATATCATGTGACGAATAAAAATATAGCTCCAAGTAAAATTACCGATGATTGTTAGAAGAAAGAGGGGATGCCTTCCGGGGCATCCCCAAGCTTGGTTGCTTGGTAGTCCTTGAATATTTCCTTGGGGTGCCTCGGGCATCCCCAAGCTTAGCCTCTTGCCACTCCTTATTCCTTCATCCATCGTGATCTCTACCAAAACTTGAAAACTACAATCACACAAAACTTAACAGAAAGTTCGGTAAGATCCGTTAGTATAATAAAGCAAATCACTACTCTAAGTACTGTTGCAAACCAATTCATATTTTGTTTTTTCATTTTAGCTACTATATATAACTTTTCCATGGCTTAATCCACTGATAGAAATTGATAGTTTCATCAAAACAAGCAAACTATGCATCAAAAACAGAATCTGTCTTAAACAGGACAGTCTGTAGTAATATGAACATTCACCATACTTATGGTACTCCAATAATTCTGAAACAATTAGGAAAAATAAAAAATGTGTATAGAAAGACGGTGCAAAAAGTTTCAAAACCGTTTGGCGTTCCAGTAAAAAATGTAAAATCGCGCACTACAGCCAAAGTTTCTGTTCTGCACCGCACAAACCAACAAGCAATGTAAACATTCTAAAGGCAAATATTGGCACATTATTTTTATTTTTAAACTTTATAAAAGCACACAACAGAAATAAATGACTCTCTAAAACTTTCGGGTTGTCTCCCTGGCAGAGCTTTCTTTGAAGCCATTAAGCTAGGCATATAGTGCTCAAGTAATGGAGCCACCCGGATCCCAAGGTATATCAAAGCCAATTGGAATCAACAATGATTTAGAATTTCGTAGTGAGCAAAAAGCAACATATGTCAAGCAATGACGAAGTCTAACTCTCTTCCTATGCATCCGCATGTCATAAAAGAACAATTCATGCACACATAGTAAAGGCCAATGCATAGTATAAACAGTTTCTTGCAATTTTATCATGTGGGAAACATAGAGAGGTGGAGATGTAGTTCCTCTCTCATAATAATTGCAAGTAGGAGCAGCAAGCACATGCATATTATATCTATCAAAATCATCATGTGTAGTAGTGAAATGCAACCCATCAATATAATCCTTAATAAGGACAAACTTCTCCGATATAGTGTAGTCGGGAGAATTCAAAAAGATAATAGGACTATCATGCGTGGGTGCAATAGCAACAAATTCATGTTTAACACAAGGAACTATAGCAAGTTCATCTCCATGAGCATCATTCATATTGGCATCTTGGCCACAAGCATAGCAAGCATCATCAAAAAGGTATATTTCGAAAGAATCAACAGGATCATAACAATCATCATAGCATTCATCCTTCGGTAAATTCAAAGGGAAATTAAACAATGTATGAGTTGAAGAGTTACTCTCATTAGAAGGTGGGCATGGGTAGCTAATCCGCTCTTCCTCCTTTTGTTCTTCGCTCTCCTCATCATCTTTTTCATCCAATGAGCCCACAGTTTCATCAATTCCTTCTTCCATAGACTCCTGCAAAATATTAGTGTCTTCTTGGACATCAGAGGAGTCCTCAATATATGGTTTAACATAGGCATTAGAAGCATAATTATCATAGCCATATTTAAGTATGGACATTTTTTCAGATTTGTAAAGAGTAGCATCATACTTTCCAATCAAAGAAGCAATTTCATAAGCACCCTTAAAAGCAACAAATTCTTCAGTTTGTTGAACATCATAGTAATTATAAACACCCTTAGCATACGAAGATACGATTCCATTATCACTAAACTCACATTGGTAGGGAAGGTGTTTCTTAGGGTCTTCAGAACAACAAGTAAAATCGTATATTTCACATAAATTCCAAGCATAGCATTGCAAACGATGAATTTGATCCAGTAAAAGTTTCCCTTTTTGAAATAAGCGGTGTCGCACATAACAAGCATGCTCATCTAAAGATTTGCCCTCAACTAAGCTAGTTGGCGTTTCAAGAGTGTGATAGATTTTGAGTGGTTCTTCAACCATTGGTGTAGTAGGTACAACTAATTTTTTGGTATTTTACGTTTCCTACCCATTACTAAAGATAGAAAACAAGATCACAAAATAAAAACTACTTAGTGATAAAGTAAACAAGCACACACGGGAATATTCACCCCATGCTATAACTCCCCGTCAACGGCGCCAGAAAAAGGTCTTGATAACCCACAAGTATAGGGGATCAATTGTAGCCTCTTTCGATAGAGTGTCGAACCCAACGAGGAGCTAAAGGTAGAACAAATATTCCCTTAAGTTCTATCGACCACCGATACAACCCTACGCACGCTTAAGTTCGCTTTACCTAGAAAAAGTATGAAACTAGAAGTAATTTGTGGGTGTTTTTGGATAGGTTTGAAAGATAATAAAGAGCACGTAAATAAAAGCTAGGGGTTGTTTAGATAAAGACACAACTAAGTTAGTTTTAGTAGAGAGCTTGTTGTCACACAAGAAAGTTATTTGTTCCTAGGCAATCGATAACTAGACCGGTAATCATTATTGTGATTTTATTTGAGGGAGAGGCATAAGCTAACATACTTCCTCTTCTTGGATCATATCCACTTATGATTGGAACACTGGCAAGCATCCACAACTACTAAAGATCATTGAGGTAAAACCCAACCATAGCATTAAAGTATCAAGTCCTTTTTATTCCCATACGCAAACAACCTACTTACTCGGGTCTGTTCTGCTGTCACTCACGCCACCCACCATAAGCAAATCATGAACATATTGCAAACCCTACAGCGGGGATCCCTCACGCTTGTGCTACACGGAGAGCACCATAGGACATCACCAATAATAAAACATGCAACTCAAACCAATCACGATCATCAATTAACCCATAGGACAAAACAAATCTACTCAAACATCATAGGATAGCCATACATCATTTAGAAATAATATATAGTGTTGAGCACCATGTTTAAGTAGAGATGGCAGCGGGTAAAAGAGGGGTTACACCGCTGCACAAAGGGGGGAAGACTTGGTGATGACGACGGTGAAGTTGTTGGTGTAGATTGCGGTGACGATGATGGCCCCGGCGGCGTTCCGGCGCCACCGGGAGAGAGGGGGAGAGAGCCCCCCTTCTTCTTCTTCTTCTTCTTATTATTATTATTATTATTATTATTATTGTTATTATTATTATTATTATTATTATTATTATTCCTTGACCTTCCGCCTAGATGGGAGAAGGGTTTCCCCTATGGTCCATGGCCTCCATGGCATGGGAGGGGCGAGAGCCCCTCCGAGATTGGATCTATCTCTCTGTCTCTCTTCTGTTTTTGCGTTCCCTGATTCTGCCCTTTCACCGTTTCATAAATTCCCGGAGATCTGTAACTCCGATTGGGCTGAATTTTGGACACGATTTTTATCTGGATATTAGCTTTCTTGCGGCTAAAGAAGGGCACCAACCGCCTTACAGGGTAGCCACGAGGGCCCAGGGCGCGCCTGACCCCCTGGGGCAGGCCCCCTGCCTCGTGGCCCCCTCAGGCATCGTCTCGCATTGATTATTCTTCCCAAAAATCACATATGATTCCAAAAAAATCTCCGTCAGTTTTTATCCCGTTTGGACTCTGTTTGATATTGATTTTCTACGAAACAAAAAACATGCAACAAACAGGAACTGGCACTAGGCACTGGATCAATATGTCACTTCCAAAAATTAGTATAAAAAGTTTCCAAAAGTATTGGCATGGAACAATCAAAAATTATAGATACGATGGAGACGTATTAGGGATACTTCTAGTAGTAGTACTACTTTGATGTGTCGCGTCAACTCGCACAAGTATGCAACACTTCCTGAACAAACAAGCATATAAACTGTTATACTTCTTACCCAAAGGATCTTTATATCTACCAGACACAAAATATCTGCTCGACTGTTGGGAATTACTTCAACTGTTGATTTGATGTCAAAGTAATTGCTGCATTACCACCAAAACCCACCATCTCTTAAGCTAAAGTAGACCGAGCTAACCCCTATATTAGCATATTACTAAGATAAACAGAAGGCACTGTAGAATCATTTAGGAGCTGAGCTTGTCAATCTGAATGTGGAGGGACACCGTCCTTGACAACCCAGCCCTGGCCAGCAGCTTTGGGCGGAACTATGAAGAAGGTCAGCTCCTACACGGCGACGTCGCCGGGATCCTTGCTGCTTGTCACCTCCATTTCCACCTTGACGACATCAGTCCTGCCTTTGGGCTCCCCCGGTGGGCCATTCGCCCATAGCTTGGCCACGTAGTGCGGCAGTGGGGATGCCCCCGCTCTGATGCAGACGACCGACACGGCGATAGGCGCGCCGATGTCGAGCATGCTGCTGACCAGTAAAAAAGCGCGGTTGTCCTCCTCCGCAAACAGCAAGAGTTGTGGCTCCGACCCTGGCACTTGTAGCTGGAGCACCTTGCCGTACTGGATCCTGTGCACGGGCATGGGATGCATGGTGCTGATGTGGTGGGAGAGCACTGGTGGCGGGCCTTCGTAGCCGTAGACGGGCATGGGGCATTTGCAGGTCATGAGCGGTCACACGCTCTGGTGATGGGCGAGCTTGTGGTAAGTGACGTAGATCCCACAACCTTCATGCGGGTACTCCACCCTCACCGAGGAGAGGATAGCGTCCACCACCGTGTTCCACACGTCGAAGCCACTGCCATGCTCGCACTTCTGGCACTGCCGCTGGTTCTCGGGGCACTCGACGCGGCTGTCCGCGCAGGCTAGGTGCCCTACATTGCACTGCACAAATCAATCGAAAAACACATCAATCAAGAAACCTGCACCTTGCTCGATCAGCCGAATGGACGAGGTGTATTCGAACCTCATACACTGGAGGCTTCAAGGGGCGGAGACACAAGGGGCAGTGGAGCAAGGTGAGGTCCATCGAGACCATAGATAGCTCCATTGTCGGGTCCTGTTCTGTCGGCATGATCTCGCCCTCCTCGTGCACAACCATCTCTCGCTTTAGGGTCGTGGCATTACAAATCTTTACCGTCACATATTCATACTACTTCAAGGTGCATTAAATGAACACATGCAAGTATCAAAAGGAAAGTCACGGCATGCATGCATGCATTGTAATTAATGCATCGGTAAACGCAAATTATTGAAATATATCGAGTGCAGTGCTTTGATGTGTCGCGTCAACTCGTATAACAACGAGAAGTTTGATTACAACGCCCTCTCCCTCACAGACTGAGCTCCAGTGCCTTAACTGCACCTGCCTTTGGCTGTATGACAGGGTGGCCACCCACCTGTTGGGCCCAGCTGTCATAGACGCAAAGGCAGGAGTAGTAAGTGAATGAAGTTGCGTCCCTCCCTCGCCCATGAGCGTGGTGGCTGGAAGGACTAGGAGAAGCTTTCGCTACACGCTCTCCCTCCTGCACGCGGTGGACATGCAGTAGTTCATTCGGTGTCAGATGGCCAGAAGCATACGGTAGTAGTACTCCACTACAGCAGTACTCTATCATTGTTCGACTTCCTGAAGAGGCGAAAATCCAAGTGTAGCCCGGATGCTCGTGTGGCAGTTTCATGAGTAGTCTAGGATATAGCGTGCACCATGCCTCTAAGCTTAAAATCGTTGGGGTCGGCTCCATGCTATGAGGCTGTCTCAAAGCATTTTTATTAAAATAATCTTCTAGCCCTACCTGTCATCCTGGTGATTGTAGTTTGCACGCTCATCTGGTCAAGACAGGAATATATTTTTTAATTTGTGGTGGGGTAAATGTTAGGTTAGAGGTTGCAGCAAATATATTGTACACTAGGGGTCTTTTAGCCAAGTTTAGAGGCAAGCATGGGGGGCCAGTGCTATGATGTGTCGCATCAACTCGTACAACAAGAAGAAGCTTGATTTTACTACTACACGCCTTCTCCCTCACCCATGCGCGCGGTAGCTCGTAGACGAGGACAGGCTTTTGCTTATACTACAACAAGCTATCCCTCCCGCACGCGGTAGACAGACGTGCAGCAGTGGATTCGATACTATAGAAGTAGTAGTAACATCATTGTTTGTCTTCTCAAAGAGGCGAAGAGCCAAGCGCAACCCGAACGTGGCAGTTGCGAATTCTCGCGTGGCAGTCTTTGTGTAGGGGTGGGGCGTGGTGCGGAGCCTTGGAGCACGCATATAGCCAGGCTCTTGCATGAGACCAAATTGCTATGTGAGCCCACTATTGTAGTACTACTTGCTAGTATAGCCCTGTAAACCGGAAAGGAGTACAGTATTTGCCTTTCTAGAGATTTCAACAACTAACTAGACTACACCCTAAATGAGTGCATATGGAGCAAAATGAGTGAATCTACACCATAAATAAATACGTAGTTCTCTCGTTTTCCTCTCCGCCTTGGTTGCGGTCCACAATATTGAGTATACTAGTACCGACTAGTCTCTTTTTGACATGCATTTACGTTTTTAACACAGTACAGACATAAGCGCTCATATACACGTGCATACACTCACCCCTATGAATGCACACACACACCCTACCCCTACGAGCACCTACGAATAACCGAGTCGACATATCATCTTGAAATTTATGAAGTCACCAGAGGCACGTCATCGTCGACGGGAACGTCTCCTGACACACATTTACATTGATACGGCTTGAATGCCAACGACGTAGAGGGTAGAGGTTTCCAAAACGTTGAACGGTCAATGATGCCTCCGCATTCAAGTAGCATGCAGAGGTAGGAGTAAGTAATTGGAGAAGCAGAATGTAGCATGTGAATGCAACGCAGTTTGGACCATCATATAAAGGTGCCACACCACTCCAATCCATCTACTCCTAGTCTCTGCGCAACACTGCCCACTCCAATCCAAGACCAAGACCAAGTGACCAGAAGCCACAAGCATCTATGGCGTCAATGGACGCATGCGGCAGTAGGCTGTACCTGGTCGTCCAAGAAGCCGACCCGTGGCCCCGCACCGCGAAGCATTTCCAGACGGTGCTGGCGACCGTCGGCGTCATAACCCTCGTCGATGCCGGCTTCGCCTCTCGCATGCACCAAATGATGGTCGACTCCATCCGCGGGTTCTCCACTGTCAAGAAACGTGCGGACGACCTTGTCGTACTGCTCCAGCCCACACGCCCAGGCTCCTTGTTGCCTTCCACCCTCATCGGCCTCCAAGGTGACAAACTCTTTGAAGTACTGGTGGCCCTACAGCTGCCGGAGGTCACGACGAAGAATGTGCATCTCGAGGCCGCGCTCGCCGCGCAGCGTCTCGCCATGCAAGAAACCGTCGATCTACACATCCACGTCTATGAGGAAATCGTCTACATAGGCTACTACAAGGCGAGCGAGGACAGAAAGATGTTGACCTTCTTCCATCGGCTGGAATCTTTGGATGCCATTGTTCAGAAGCACGTCGACCTGGCCACAAAAGTCGTTGCTACTTAGCCGCTGTTTGGTGGGCCGGTGCCCTGAGTCGAGGAGGTGGACATCGTCGATGGATGCATCTTTCTTCTTGCCTCATGTAATCAGCACTGCATTGCCGTGTGGCCTTAATGTTTTATTAGTGTATGGCATTTTTATTCCAGTCGTAAATGACATGTGTGATCCCTTCCTCTTATTTGGCATTAATTATTTGTAGTATCACTGTCTTCGACCTGGTATACTACTACCTAGGTCCTGGTTTATTAGTCCCTTTTGTAATTTGTGCTAAATTTTGACCAAAGATTTAACTGGCAAAATGTTAGGGCATGTCAACAAAAAATATATCATTTGACTTATATTTGAACATAGTTTTCAATGATATAATTTTGGTGACATGCATGAACCTTTTGTTAGTCAAATTTATGGTCAAAATTTGGCACAGATTACGACGGGGAGCAATAAACTAGGATGGAGGTAGACTGGTCCATCACCATCGTGTTTTGTGTCTAATTTTGACTTCAGCGACCCAACCTACATGGAGGGAATGCTGTATATATTGGTGCAACAACCAAACTTATAAATTATATTCAAAACTGAGTGTTACTACAAGTCATGAGTTCAAAACGAGAAAGTGGAACAAGTACAACATGCCTGTGACGTTTGCGTCGCACCCCCACACGGTTTTGGTGCACAATGTAGTACATTAACTAGTCTCTTCTTTACCCGCATTTACATTGATACAGATTGAATGCCAAGGAGGGAGAGGGTAGCGGTTCCCGAGACGTTGAACGGTCAATGATGCATCCTCAATTAGCAAGTAGAGGGAATTAATTGGAGAAGCAGAATAGAGCCAGCACGATGTGAATGCAATAGAGTTTGGACTCTCATATAAAGGTGCCCCACCACTCCAATCCATCTACTCCTAGTCTTTGTGCAACACTTCTCACCCCAATCCAAGACCAAGTGACCACAAGCCACAAGCCCCTATGGAGGCGATGGACGCGACCGGTAGTCGGCTGTGCCAAATCATCCAAGACGCCAGCCTACGGCCCCGCACCGCATAGTGTTTCCAGATGGTGCTGGCGACCGCCGGCATCGTAGCCCTCACCGACACCGGCTTCGCCTCTTGCATGGACGACATGATGGTCCACTCCATTCGCAAGTTCACCGCCATCAAGAAGCACGTGGACGACCTTGTCGTACTGCTCCAGCCCGCGCGCCCAGGCTCCTCATTGCCTGCCACCCTCATTGGCCTCCATGGTGACAAACTCTTTCAAGCCTTGGTGGCCCTGCAGGTGCCCGAGGTCGGGACAAAGAATGTGCACATCGAGGCCGCGCTCGCCGCGCAGCGCCTCGGCATGCAAGAAACATTCAACCTGCACATCCACATCTATGAGGAAATCGCCTACATAGGCCACTACAAGGCCAGCGAGGACAGAAAGACGTTGGCCTTCTTCCAGCGGCTAGAATCTTTGGATGCCATTGTTCAGAAGCACATCGACCTGGCCACGAAAGCTGCTGCTACTTAGCCGCTGTTCGGTGGGCCGGCGCCCTGAGTCGAGGAGGTGGACGTCATCGATGGATGCATCTCTTCTTCTTGCCTCCTATAACCAGCACTACATCGCCTCGTGGCCTTAATGTTTTATTAGTATAGTACTCCCTCCGTTCCCAAATACTATAAGTATTTCTAGAGATTCCAGCAAGTGACTACATACGGAGCAAAACGAGTGAATCTACACTCTAAAGTATGTCTACATACATCTGTATGTTGTATTCCATTTGAAATATCTAAAAAGACTTATATTTAGGAACGGAGGGAGTATATGGCATTTTTATTCTAGTCGTAACATTTTCACTGTGAGGTGGGGCCGCAGTTGAGCAAACCGACCATCGGCAAATCCCCACCCCGCCCACCGCGCTTCAGCTGAGTTTAGAATTAGAAGAGAGAAACGAGGGAGAAGAGCTAGCTATAGCACGGACATTTTTGTCAGATGGGACTCGTGTTGATAGAATAGGAGTACTGAGCACTCGTACCTCTTATTTTGAGGGAAAAAGTAGTCGTATGTCTAGTACCACCAGTTGGGTGTGTGCGACCTATACTATCATCACTTTAGGTCTTGATACGTCTCCGTCGTATCTACTTTTCCAAACACTTTTGCCCTTGTTTTGGACTCTAACTTTCATGATTTGAATGGAACTAACCCGGACTGACGTTGTTTTCAGCAGAATTGCCATGGTGTTATTTTTGTGCAGAAATAAAAGTTCTAGGAATGACCTGAAAATCAAGGGAGATTATTTTTGGAATATATAAAAAATACTGGAAGAAGAATCCACGTCAGGGGCCCACACCCTGTCCATGAGGGTGGGGGCGCGCCAACCTCCCTGGGCGCGCCCCCTGCCTCATGGGCCCCTTGACGCTCCACCGACCTCAACTCCAACTCCATATATTCGTGTTCGGGGAGAAAAAAAGGGAGCGAAGGATTCATCTGGTTTTATGATATGGCGCCGTTGCCAAGCCCTAAACTCTCTCGGGAGGGTTGATCTAGGGTCCGTACGGGGCTCCGGAGAGGGGAATCCGTCGCCATCGTCATCATGAACCTTCCTCCATCACCAATTTCATGATGCTCACCGTCGTGCGTGAGTAATTCCATCGTAGGCTTGCTAGACGGTGATGGGTTGGATGAGATTTATCATGTAATCGAGTTAGTTTTGTTAGGGTTTGATCCCTAGTATCCACTATGTTCTGAGATTGATGTTGCTATGACATTGCTATGCTTAATGCTTGGCCCGAGTGCCATGATTTCAGATCTGAACCTATTATGTTTTCATGAATATATGTGAGTTCCTTAATCCTATCTTGCAAGTCTATAGTCACCTATTATGTGTTATGATCCGTTAAGCCCGAAGCGACAATAATCGAGACCATTACCGGTGATGATCATAGTTTGAGGAGTTCATGTATTCACTATGTGTTAATACTTTGGTCTGATACTCTATTAAAAGAAGGCCTTAATATCCCTTAGTTTCCAATAGGACCCCGCTTCCATGGGAGGGTAGGACAAAACATGTCATGCAAGTTCTTTTCCATTAGCATGCATGACTATATTCGGAATACATGCCTACATTAAATTGATGAACTGGAGCTAGTTCTGTGTCACCCTATGTTATAACTGTTGCATGATCGATCGCATCCGACATAATTCTCCATCACCGATCCAATGCCTACGAGCTTTTCATATATTGTTCTTTGCTTATTTAATTTTCTATTGCTACTGTTATAATCACTACAAAACCCAAAAATATTACTTTTGCTACTGTTACCACTACCATCATATTACTTTGCTACTAAACACTTTGCTGTATATATTAAGTTTCTAGGTGTGGTTGAATTGACAACTCAGCTGCTAATACTTGATAATATTCTTTGGCTCCCCTTGTGTCGAATCAATAAATTTGGGTTGAATATACTACCCTCGATAACTGTTGCGACCCACTATACTTGAGGGTTATCAAGACTATTTTCTGGCACCGTTGCCGGGGAGCATAGCTCTATTCTTTGAGTCACTTGGGATTTATATTTGCTTATCATTATGAAGAACTTGAAAGATCAAAGAACCATGATTTTTCCATCAACTACGAGGGGAGGTAAGGAACTGCCATCTAGCTCTGCACTTGATTCACCTTCTGTTTTGAGTAAACTTGCAACACCTACTCCTGTTATTCATTCTGATATGTCGCATGTTATTGATGATTCCACTTCTACTTCGCATGATGCTTATGATGAAACTACTTCTATGCTTCATACTACTATGCCATTAGGTGAATTTCTTGATGAACAACTTGGTAGGGCTAGAGAGAATGAAATTATTGAAACAGATAATATTGATGAAAGTGATTATGGAGATTCTCCCCCTAGATATGAATTGCTTGTTGTTCCTGAGGGTTATGTTATGGATGAAGAAACTGCTAGAGACTTCTTAGCTTGCAATGATAGATTTGATCTTAAGAAATTATTAGCTAAGCTTAAAGAAAAGTCTTTGAATGCTAGAATGAAATATGACCCTGCTTTTGCTACTTCACCTATCTTTATTACTGATAAGGATTATGATTTCTCTGTCGATCCTGAGTTCATTACTTTGGTTGAATCTGATCCTTTTTATGGCTATGAATCTGAAACTGTTGTGGCACATATTACTAAATTAAATGATATAGCCACCCTCTTTACACGTGATGAGAAAACTCGCTATTATTATATCCTTAAGTTATTTCCGTTCTCATTAAATGGTAATGCTAAAACATGGTTTACTTCTCTTGATCCTGGTTGTGTGCGTAGTCCCTAGGATATGATTTATTACTTCTCTGCTAAATATTTCCCCACTAATAAGAAACAAGCTGCTTTAAGGGAAATATATAATTTTGTGCAAATTGAAGAAGAGAGTCTCCCACAAGCTTGGGGGAGGCTTCTCCAATTACTTAATGCTTTGCCTGATCATCCTCTCAAGAAAAATGAAATACTTGATATCTTTTATAATGGACTAACCGATGCTTCCAGAGACCACCTGGATAGTTGTGCTGGTTGTGTTTTCAGTGAAAGAACTGTTGATCAAGCTGAAATGTTATTGAATAATATGTTGACTAATGAAAATAATTGGACACTTCCTGAACCAACTCCTAAGCCAACTCTGAAGAAAAGGGGTATTCTATTTCTCAGTCTTGAAGATATGCAAGAGGCAAAGAAATCTATGAAAGAAAAAGGTATTAAAGCTGAAGATGTTAAGAATTTACCACCTGTTGAAGAAATATATGGTCTTGATAACCCGACACAGGTAGTAAAGGTAAATTCTCTCTATAGATTCGATAAATATGAAATCCCATTTACTAAGTTTGCTAGCCCATGCTTGGATGAGTTTGATGACTTTATGGTTAAACAAGAAAACTTCAATGTTTATGTTGGTAGACAATTGAAACACAATGCTGATATGCTTGAACAATTGGGTGATTATATGCCTAATGTTAAAGGTGAACGTAAACTTATTAGTAAACATGCTTCTATGGTTACCACTCAAGTAGAACAAGTACTTAAAGCTTAGAATGATTTTCTCAATGAATTAAATAATAATAAGAATGATAATGCTGTTAGAGTTATGACTAGAGGTGGTAAAATGACCCAGGAACCTTTGTATCCCGAGGGCCATCCTAAGAGAATTGAGCAAGATTATCAGGGAATTAATATTGATGCACCTAGTCCTTCTAAAAGGAAGAAGAAGAAAAATGATAGGACTTTGCATCCTTCTAGTGAACCTGTTGTTAACACACCTAAGAATCCCAATGATATTTCTATTTCTGATGCTGAAACACAATCTGGTAATGAACATGAACCTAGTGATAATGTTAATGATGATGTTAATGTTGATGCTCAACCTAGCAATGATAATGATGTAGAGATTAAACCTACTATTGATCTTGATAACCCACAATCAAAGAATCAACGTTATGATAAGAGAGACTTTGTTGCTAGGAAGCACGGTAAAGAAAGAGAACCACGGGTTCAAAAACCCACGCCTTTTCCTCCTAAACCATCCAAGAAAAAGGATGATGAGGATTTTGAGCGTTTTGCTAAAATGTTTAGACCTATCTTTTTGCGTATGCGTTTGACTGATATGCTTAAAATGAATCCTTATGCTAAATATATGAAGGAAATTATTACTAATAAAAGAAAGATACTGGAAGCTGAAATTTCCACCATGCTTGCTAATTATACTTTTAAGGGTGGAATACCAAAGAAACTTGGAGATCCAGGAGTACCAACTATACCATGTCCCATTAAAAGAAACTATGTTAAAACCGCTTTATGTGATCTTTGAGCCGGTGTTAGTGTTATGCCTCTCTCTTTATATCGTAGACTTGATTTGAATAAGTTGACACCTACTGAAATATCTTTGCAAATGGCTGACAAATCAACTGCTATACCTGTCGATATTTGTGAGGATGGGCCTGTTGTGGTTGCAAACGTTACTATTTTAACGGACTTTGTTATTCTTGATATTCCCTAGGATGATAGTATGTCTATTATTCTTGGAAGACCCTTTTTGAATACTGCAGGGGTTGTTATTAATTGCACCAAAGGCAATGTCACTTTTCATGTTAATGGTAATGAGCATATGGTGCACTTTCCGAGGAAACAACCTCAAGTCCACAGTATCAATTCTATTGGAAAAATTTCAACAATCACTATTGGAGGTTTTGAATTTCCTCTTCCTACAGTCAATAAGAAATATGATATTCTTATTGTTGGGGACATGCATATCCCCGTTGAGGTAACCTAGTGTTATTCGAAAATTCTCCGGTTTCATGTTATTCGAAATGAGTTTGTTAACAAGACCCGATCAACCTTGTTAGTGGATTCCTGTTGATAAGCATGAGATGGGTGAATTTAGAAAACACAACTCTCTGTACCCTCTTTTTACTTTTTGTTATTTATATTAAATAAAGCAGAAAGAGTATTTTCTATCTGTTTTCTGAATTATCCATGCAATAAAAAATATCCCGGAAATAAAAGTTCTCCAAATGCCCTGAAATTTAAATATGATTTTTTCTAGAATATTTGAGAATATCTGGCACTGAAAACACAGCAGGGGGAGCACCCATGTGCCCACGAGGGTGGAGGGCGCCCCCTGCCTCATGGACCCCACATGGGTTCCCTCCACTTATTCCAGCCACCACACACTCCTTATTCCTCCCAAAAAAATCACCAACTAGCTCAAACCCAAGTTCTTGCTCATCTTGCTTCCATTTTCGATCTCCTTGCTCAAAGATCCATTCACAAAACTACTTTGGGGGATTGTTCTTCGGTAGGTGACTCCTCCAATGGTCCAATTAGTTTTTGTTCTAGTGCTTTATTCATTGCAAATTTTTGCTGCTTAGGTGACCCTGTTCTTGAGCTTGCATGTCAAATTTATGTGGTCAAAAGTAGTTTTAATGCATGATATGGCCTCTAGGCACTTGTAGTAGTTGCTATCAATTTTGTTAAGTTTGGTTCACTTTTATTTTGAGTTACTAAAATTTTTAGAAATGTTTCAGAGGAAGAAATATGTTTAGGAAAATGTACCAAGGTGGTTCTTCAAGGAAGCAAGGACCCAGGCCCGCAATACATGAGCCGGACAATGAACTACCAAGAGGTGCTCAAGTGCGGCCTTGTGAATGGCCGTCAGAGAACTTCATGGTTCGAGCAGGAATCAAGGAGTAATTTGAAGAATTTGTGCGTAACACCGATCTTGAGAGCTTTGTAGCAGATAAGTGCCGTCAGTACCACTACCTCACTGATTCCTTTGTGAGAAGGTTTGAATTTACATCATCACGCAATTCTCAAACTGTTCTATTTGATCTTTGTGATAAATCTTATACCTTGGACTTAGAAGATTTTAATACTGCTTGTAAACTCCCACAGTGGGGTAATGTTAGTGAACCTCATAAATCCGAATATAAAGATTTTCTTGCTAGTATCACTGTGGGGGAGTCTAGGGAAATCACGCAAGATGCCATAGGGAGCATTCATTTTCCTACTATACATTATTTTGCTCTCTTCATAGGTACACAAATGGTAAGGATGAGGCATGTCACATGTGTGTGCCAGATCTTAGTGTTCTCAAGAGTGTTGTATTAGGAGATAGACAATATAACTTGGGGGCCATTGTTGCACGTAGGTTGCATAATAACAGAATTAATGGAGATTTCTTTGGTGGAATTTATGCAACCCGTTTAGCTGATTTTCTTGAGATACCCATACGTGGAGATGATATTGAGTTGCCTCCTGCTTATTTAGATTATAATGTCATGGTTTGTCATCAGTTTGTTGAGAGGAACAATTAGTTCCTCCAGTACCAACTAATCTTTGACAGACGACGCGCCTATCACGTCGCCCTCCCTGCTACTGCCTTCTTTGACTTTCAGGAAAAAGGGAGATATGTTATAACTAGGGAGGAGGCGACCGAGTACGAGAGGAGGGCGGAGACAGCTCGTCTCCAAGCTGCAGCTCATCAAGAAATTGCCGCTGCATCTCAGTACGACCCCAGGTACAACTTTGATCCATGGACATAGACCAACTTAGGCCAAAAGCCTATGCTTGGGGGAGTACGTATCTCTCACCGACATTACATTTATGTTCACACACTCATGCCAGTTGTCGGTGCTCATACTTTTTCATTGTATCATCCATGCTAGTTTATTTTCATTTTCTCGCTTTCTTCTTGTGTGTTTGAAAAACCTTAAAAAACCAAAAAAAATAGTTGTAGCTTTTAGTTAGTTTACTTTCCATGCATGTAGTAGTAGTAACTAAAAAGAAAACCCAAAAAGATTTCTTGTTCTTCTTTTGCTTGTTGGGAGCTTTCCCGTGTAAATAGTTTTATTTCTTTTCTTTCCTTTGGGGGTCGAGAGGAGAAGACCATGATGAAAATGTTGAGTGGCTCGTATATGCATTATTGTTGATCTAACAAAGAGCCCATATTGCATTGTCTTCTCTCTTGAATTGAATGCTTGTAGATTCTAGCTTATCTCCAATGCACGTGCACTATTATTATTATCCACACCGTTCGGTCGTGCAAGTGAAAGGCAATAATGACGATATATGATGAACTTATTGAGATAAGAAAAGCTGGTATGAACTCGGACTCTCTATTTTCTGTAAATATGATTAGTTCATTGTTCCTGATTTAGCCTATTATGAAAGAAACATATTTGCAATGACAATTAGAGATTGTAGTTGTTTATTCCATGCTTAATTAGCTAAGAGTTTATAATGGTTTACCTTGCATGCCAACATCCTATTAAAATGGTTGTGATGTGGTATGATGGGGTGGTATCCTCCTTTGAACGATTTGAGTCGCTTGACTTGGCACATGTTCAGGCATGTAGTTGAAACAAAATCAACATAGCCTCCACGATATTTATGTTCATGGTGCATTATATCCTACTCATGCTTTCATTCGGTGTTGATAAATTTTAATGCATGTTCATGACTGTTGTCGCTCTCTAGCTGGTCGCTTCCCAGTCTTTTTCTAGCCTTCACTTGTACTAAGCGGGAATACTGCTTGTGCATCCAATTCCATAAACCCCAAAGTTATTCCATATGAGTCCACCATACCTACCTATATACGGTATCTACCTGCCGTTCCAAGTAAATTTGTATGTGCCAAAACCTAAACCTTCAAATAAACATTCTGTTTTGTATGCTTGAATAGCTCATGTATCAACTAGGGATGTGTGTATCTTCCATGCTAGGTGGGTTATTCTCAAGAGGAGTGGACTCCGCTCCTCACTCATGAGAAAATGGCTGGTCACTGGCATGCCCAGTCCCATGCTCAAATCAAATCAAAATAATTGCAAACAAAACTCCCCTAGGATTGTTGTTAGTTGGAGGCACCCGTTGTTTCGGGCAAGCCATGGATTGATGCTTGTTGGTGGTGAGGGAGTATAAACTTTACCATTCTGCTTGGGAACCGCCTATAATGTGTGTAGCATGGAAGATATCGATATCTCTCGGTTGTTATGTTGACAATGAAAGTATACCGCTCAAAATATTATTCATATCTATTTCAAAATCGAGCTCTGGCACCTCTACAAATCCCTGCTTCCCTCTATGAAGGACCTATCCATTTACTTTTAGGTTGAGCCATCATCCTCTTATTAATAAGCACCAGTTGGAGAGCACCGCTGTCATTTACATCCATTACTATTAGTTTACATTGTGTATGACTGTGACTGGATCTCTTTTGCCATGAATTACAATGTCTAGTCAGTCCTTAATCTTTAAAGGTGCTCTGCATTTATATTTTGCAGTCTCAGAAAGGGCTAGCGAGATACCATCTTGTTATATCATATCATGATTGTTTTGAGAAAGTGTTGTCATCCAAGATTTGTTATTATTGCTCGCTAGCTGATTATGCCATTGATATGAGTAACATGAGACCTAAATGTTATTGTGAATATGGTTAGCTAATAATCTTTGCTAAAAACTTGAATATTGGCTTTACATATTTACAACAACAAGAGTAAACAGAGTTTGTAAAAGTTTTCCTTTATCACTTCCAGTTTATCAATTGAATTGCTTGAGGACAAGCAAAGGTTTAAGCTTGGAGGAGTTGATACGTCTCCGTCGTATCTACTTTTCCAAACAATTTTGCCCTTGTTTTGGACTCTAACTTGCATGATTTGAATGGAACTAACCGGACTAACGCTGTTTTCAGCAGAATTGCCATGGTGTTATTTTTTGTGCAGAAATAGAAGTTCTCGGAATGACCTGAAAATCAACGGAGATTATTTTTGGAATATATAAAAATACTAGAAGAAGAATCCACATCAGGGGGCCCACACCATGTCCACGAGGGTGGGGGCGCGCCTACCCCCCTGGGCGCGCCCCCCTACCTCGTGGGCCCCCTGATGCTCCACCGACCTCAACTACAACCCCATATATTCGTGTTCGGGGAGAAAAAATGAGAGAGAAGGATTCCTCACCTTTTACGATACGGAGCCGCCACCAAGCCCTAAACTCTATTGGGAGGGCTGATATGGAGTCCATTCGGGGCTCCGGAGAGGGGAATCCGTCGCCATCATCATCATGAACCTTCCTCCATCACCAATTTCATGATGCTCACCGCCGTGCGTGAGTAATTCCATCGTAGGCTTGTTGGACGGTGATGGGTTGGATGAGATTTATCATGTAATTGAGTTAGTTTTGTTAGGGTTTGATCCCTAGTATCCACTATGTTCTGAGATTGATGTTGCTATGACTTTGCTATGCTTAATGCTTGTCACTAGGGCCCGAGTGCCATGATTTCAAATCTGAACCTATTATGTTTTCATGAGTATATGTGAGTTCTTGATCCTATCTTGCAAGTCTATAGTCACCTATTATGTGTGTTATGATCCGTTAACCCCGAAGTGACAATAATCAGGACCATTACCGGTGATGCCCATAGTTTGAGGAGTTCATGTATTCACTATGTGCTAATGCTTTGGTCCGGTACTCTATTAAAAGGAGGCCTTAATATCCCTTAGTTTCCAATAGGACCTCGCTGCCACGAGAGGGTAGGACAAAAGATGTCATGCAAGTTCTTTTCCATAAGCACGTATGACTATATTCGGAATACATGCCTACATTACATTGATGAACTAGAGCTAGTTCTGTGTCACCTTATGTTATAACTGTTGCTTGATCGATCGCATCCGACATAATTCTCCATCACTGATCCAATGCCTACGAGCATTTCATATATTGTTCTTCGCTTATTTACTTTTCCGTTGCTACTGTTACAATCACTACAAAACCCCAAAATATTACTTTTACTACCTTTACCACTATTATCATATTACTTTGCCGTCTTGGGAGGTCCTCCGACCCTTCTTCCTCCCTGCCATATTGTGCGCAGATCTGACCTGCCGCCGCCGACATCCCAATGACCCTTAGGTATAAGTTCTTCGAAAGTGGCCTTGCTCTACTGCCCCAGCTCCCCACGTGTCTGCATGTGCATCTTTTTCTACTTCCATCAGCTCTTCCAAATCCACCTAAATTTTTAGTATTATTAGAGGTAAAGCTACTTCATGCATTCGAATCTAAGACTTGGTTAAAACAACGAAGAAAGGGGGGAAGTCGTAGCATGAATCTAGGACTTGATTCAAAGAGGAAATAACAGGGGGAAAGTAGTAGACACCGCATACCCAACCGGTCTCTTGGTTGAAAAGGGAAATAATGGGAAACACAGTACAAACTAGATAGGGAACATATCTATTATTGGTTGAAAAAACAATAGAAAGTGGCGGCTGGTGGACAAGTCAACAAAGTATGTCCAGGATTAAATTTGCTGCCCTCACATAGTAAAAGGTCACCAGGATTAGATTTGCTGCCCTCACATAGTAAAAGGTCTCTAGGATTAGATTTGCTGCCCTCACATAGTAAAAGGTCTCCAGGATTAGATTTGTTGCCCTCATAGAGCATGAACAAACTCGACATCACCACTTTATGCCTCCTTGTAGGTACATTGTGCTGATGCGTCCACTATCGCATGTCCTTATACCAACTTTTTGCTGTTGTCAATGTAAGGACGCATGTAAAATGAAGCGATCACACTGTTACCTTAAGGAAATGTCTAACCAGTGTTATTGTTAAACTAATACCTCTAGTGATATGATGCAATTAAACTGTGTTACAAATGGTACTCCTGCTGTTTTCCCCAGTATGATTAGTAAGTTGCTTCTTTATGCTGTTGAGTGACCTGCTGTCCCCATGGTCCCATGCCCTTAAACCAACTCTTTAGTTGTTGTTGATTTACTATATCTGGTAAAGAAGCAATGCCACCATTAAAGTAATCCCATATTTGACGAATGTCATAGTTGATCGTAATGCTTCTGGTAACATGAAGCATTGCTGATGTTTTAAAATTTCTACTCTCTTTGCGTGATTGCCATGAACATAATTAAGATGCTTCTTTTCATTTCGTGTATGTTTCGTATATTCTTATTGACCAGCAACTGGTAACTTTCTATCTTTTTGTGCAGATAGGGATATCCATTTCACCTTGTTGCTATTGTGACCTTTTGGTGAACTGCACAAAACACTGTTTTTGGAATGAGTGTCTTGTGCAGTTCAACTAAAATGTCACGTGGGCAACATCACTCAATTTTGGTGGAATTGCACAAAATGGAGACTGGAGTTTCCAAAATCTCCATCAAATTATGCTGGTAATCTCGTGCAACATTTTATTAGCCTTTGCAAGATGAGCCGTCACTGTCACCACAATGGCACTTTATTTTAGTGGAACTGCACAAAAGGATAAGCAAATTATAGTTGCACCTTACATGAGCAGGACAACCAACCTTAATGTTGCTGAATTTTAGTGCAACTACTAAAGAAGAACCTTCCAGCTCATGAGAGCAAGTACTTCTTGCTAGCTGAATGATGCAATATTTGCTTCATTTCAGGTGAACTGCAGAAAAAGGTGCATGAATTGAATCATGGATCTCCAGGCTGGCCTCATCTGAGTGGAGTTGCAGGTTCACCACATCGAGTCATGGCGGCATAGGGCCCCTCACATCGGTCAGTATTGTCCTTTATCAACATGATTGTGCTTTTTCATACTGTGCTAATGTTCTATTTTTTAAATAAAGCTATTCTATCATAATCTGTTCTCGTTTTGGAAATAAAGTTTGCTTAAACTAGTGCCACTATTATAGTAATCATGCTCTTTCTTATCTGTGCAAACATGAATACTCAATTACAGATGTTGTGATGGTCAAGAGCATTCGCCAAGTTCTTGGGTTGTACGACACGACTAGCCAAGATGGATTTAATCCTAATATTCAGTTTATCAAAAGGCTCTAATGGGTTGGTTCTGAATCTTGCAAGCTTGGAATCAATGAGATGTGTAGGCATCTTTGTTGTACTTATTGCTTGAATCTTATTTGTTGGTTCCGAATCTTGCAAGCTGGGAATCAGTGAGATGTGCAGGCATCTTTGATGTACTTATTATTTGAATCTTATTTGTTGGTTCTGAATCTTGCAAGCTGGGAAACATGGCATGATGATGCAGAGGACAACAACCATAACAAACAGTTCAAACTTGGTAGTATTATCTGTGTGAAACTGTGACAAATGTGTTGATCATGTGCGTCCTAAGAATAATAATTCTAATTTTTGTGCATGTTGATCATGTGGCACTGATAGAATGAGCCAATACATTGATTGTTTTAAGAATAAATTTCTATTAAAGCTAATTAAATTTATGTAAAGTGACCACTAACACTTGTTATTACAGTACCAATACAGACTCGCTCGTGAACCAACGTGTGGCCGGAATAAGTTTCTTAATGGAGGCCTTTGAATGCGCCAAGGGTGCATGTTCTACCGGGCGTGTAGCGGGCGAGGGAGGGGTAGTAACTATTGTCGCATGTACACACTCAGTTTACTATTGAATCCAGTTCCCCAAGAGCTGAGAAATGAATTGCTGTCGCCGCCTATCTATTCGTTCACTTTAAGAGACTCCAATGGTGATCCGAGGGGTGAGCCTCCTGGATATGGACTTCAGCAAGGAGTTCACCTTTGAGTTCGCCGTTAAGTCCCATGGCTGCACCAAGTTGAATGTGATATACACCAACGATCCGGACTCAGTGAAGCTCTGCCTCGCCGAGTTCAAGCAGTACCTACAGGACGAGAAAGAACAAGGTCGCAGGACTAGACCTTGTGCCCACCAATTCGTCTCCTGACAAGGACCAGCGGATTGCGGTCTCCTAGGTATGCGTGCGGGACGAGGTTCTCATCTACCACTGCTATAGGGCCATCAGAGGTTCTGGAGCATTTGCTTGTTTCATCGGCAGTGCCTACTCCACCTTCGCTATGGTGGAGAGAAGGAAGAACACGACGATTCGGCTATCTGGTGCAACAAGCTTGTCGATATCCAGAAGCAATACAAGATCATCGGCAATGGGCAGGAGAAGGACTCTGTGGTTGACCTCGTCGAGACCTTCATCGACCCCTATGCCAACATGAAAGAAGACAACGATACCAAGGACCTGAACATGTGGGAGGTACCTCTAAATCTAGCCTACATAACCTACAAGGCCAAGGATGCATACGCATGCTATGACATGTACAAGCGGATCTTGGACATGAGGGCGTGTCTGCTTCCCGTAACTGACGAGTACACGAACAGCCGCAGCATCATGATCAAGCGTGCCAGGAAGGTCTAGATGTTGTACTTTATCTGTTTAAGCACCTTTATCATCTAGGTGTTTCATGCATTAGCCTTTGTGCCGTAATTATCTATTTTATCCGAAATATTTCTTCTAAGAACCCATTAACCTGTTTGCTTTTTAGTGACTATTTTCTTATGTATGAAACTAGTTCACTCGTCCGTTTAAAAAAACTAGTTCACTCGGCTGTCGTGCTTTGAATCTCCTTCCTCCTAGCATATTCCCCTTCTCAGGTGGACCCAGCAGGTCTTGTACACAGACATATGGGACCAACCACCTATCCATTTGTATTTCTTTATTTTGTTCAATCTTTCGTCCTCTTCCTCTACAGTGGCTGGCCATCATAGCCTATGGCGTTGGCCAGGCCATCCCTCTACTCCCACACATTGTCCGGCGACGGCAGCTCCACCGACCCACCCTGCACCCGAACAAGTCAACCCTTGTACTCCCCTCCGCCTGCGTCTTCCCCCTCTCCGGTTCATTCGGTCCGAGGTCTCGACGTCATCCTCCACCTTGGTGCTCTCGCCGCGGCGCCGCTGTCTGTCGTTCCCAACATTGTTAGCAAAACAAGAGGAATCAGGAGACAACTGTTTGTCGAGAGGCTGACAGTCTCGGGCCCACTAGGTCCATGGCCTAGGTTTTGTTGTTTAACATGGGCAGCCCACGACATGTTTCAATGTTTTTTTGGATCTAGCAGGTATCAAGCGGCCTCTGGGCCTCCTAGCCTAGCTTGTCTGTAACATCAGCAGCCCAAGTTATGTTTGTGTTTTCAAGACAACACACAGCTCAGTTCTATTTTTCTATAAGAATGCAAAACTGAACCTATGTTTTCCCTTCTATAATAGTACATATATATATATATATATCTTATTTTATTACATCTATACCTACTAATAAAGCAAGGTGCGTTTCGCCAGTTTTTTCATCCGTTCACCGCTGAAAAGAATATTTTTTTCTATCCGAGGTGGTACTATTTTTTTGTGTGTTTGTTTGTAAAAAAAGAATTTTCGTACGTGGGCCGTGTGCTATGGCCCAGTGAACCAGCGCACTTATTTTTTTGCCCACGGAGCTGGGGTAATTTTATTTTCCGCCCAGGGCGACAAATAGTTGAGTCTCGCATGACACAACCAATACTGGGCTAGCCCATTTTTCTTTGTTTCTTTGTTTTACGTCTATTTTTATTCTTATTTTCCTCTCTCATTTTCCTCTTCCAAGTTTTTTTTCATCTCAAATTTATTTCGTAAATTAAAAATTTTCCAAAAATATTCATAATTAGAAAGCAATTTTTTTAAATGTTTAGAATTCCAAAATCTTGATGCTATTTTGAAAACTATTCGGAACTTGGAAATTTTTTCCATTTTTCAAAATAAAAATATTGTTTTTCAAAATTGTTTGAGATGTCTAGAAATAAAATGGCATTTGAAAAGTTGTTCCACACTCAAAAAAAATCTTGTTTTAGTGAAAATTTCACAATTAAAAATAATGGTCGGGCATAAAAGATTCATATTTTCTAAAAACCTTATGAATTATCAAAACATGTTCCACTTTTTAAAAAAATGTTCACCAATTCAAATAGTGTTCATATGTTTAGACGGAGTTTTGCACATGACAACGAATAATGGGCTGGCCCATTTTTTTATGTTTCTATATTTCACTTCTATTTTTATTCTCCTTTCCCTATCTCTTTTTTTTGCTGCGAAGTTTCTTTTATTTTAGAATTTATTTCGTAAATAAAAAATTCTCGAAAAATAGAGACTTTAGATTTTTTTTTGAAAAATGTTAAGCATTCCAAAATTTTCTTGCTATTTTGAAAAATATTCGGAGCTTGCAAAATTTTTCCCATTAAAAAACGATTATTGTTTTTCAAAATTGTTCGAGATGTCTAAAAAGAAAATGGCATTAAAAGTGCTCCACATTTGAAAAAAAATTAGTGGAATTTTCACAATTAAAAATAATGTTTTGTATAAAAGATACAAATTTTCTAAAGAAAATTATGAATTTTTAACATATGTTCCCATTTAAAAAAAAGTTAGCAAAGCCAAGTAATGTTAATGTTTTTGTAAAAAATGTTGGTGTTTTCGAAAATTGTTTGTGAATGTAAATAGATGTTCCGTTCATATCTTGGTCGTGTTTTTTCCAAAATTGTACATTATTTTCGAAAAACTGTTCCAGATTTAAAAGATTGTTCATGTTTCCCCAGAATATACAGAAACTTCATACCTTAAAATCCCTTAAATTGATAGGATTGTAAGTAAAAGTAGATTGGATAACTCACGGGTCTTCTATGACGTAACAAAACTCTTAAATGCCCTTAATCAAGAGTGAAAAAATAGCAGATTGATTCTTTCACATGCGGTGAAACTGAGAAGCTAAATGTTTCTTTTTTCCTGTGCACATAGGGTTTTGCTTGCACATATAATTCTTATTGGTTTTAAATGTATACTATTTTATCTCCCGTTGCAATGCATGGGCATATGTGCTAGTATATATAATAGAAACAACATAAGGTTCCATTAAACCTGTCGTTCGTCCAACCATTTTATAGACCTTCCCACTTCCTTTATTTTTGGTTTTCATTAATCCTATATCTGAATTTTCTCCCACTTTATTTTTCGATGTAAACTGAGTTTTCTCCCAGTACTTTTCCCTAGAACCAACTCAATTGTCCCACGTCTAGCCTAAAAAATAATAATATCCCACGTCCTATTAACTCATCAAATCAAAATGATATTTTACTTCGTAAATTGAAAGTTCTTACAAAATAAATAATAATTGTTTATATATAACTTGGCAAGTTAACTCTTAGTGAATGTGTACATAAGCTTGCAAAGATTTTACTGACCAATGCAGTAATAGACGAGCAATCATGTGTTTATGTTTTTATAACATTTCTCTGTCCAGCCCAACATGATATTTTCATCCAGCCCAGCAAGTCCGCGGATTTCGAGAAAAATGCAAATGGGCTTTAAATTCTACCATAATATATAAACGGGCTGCATAGATGCTACATCATTGTTTCACCCAGCCCACCAAATGGACTAAAAAACAAAATGGATTGGCTGACATGTGGGCCAGTAGGTCTAAGCCTAAGCACTTTTGCAAAAAATAAAAATACAAAGGTCGAAGCCTAAGCAAGGCGTTGGATTTAGATCCAATGGCCGCCATTCTTCTTCAATCTCTCATCTTCATCCGCCAGCGTTGTTGGGACTGCCTGCTCCAGCCTCCGGCGTCCAGCGACGCTGTTTTGCGCACCTCGCAGTGAAACGCTACCCCATCGATGGCTAGGCCATCCCTCCACTCCACACCTCCTGTTATTCTCTGCCGAGTGTAGGCCCACCCCGCACCCGAACCAGTCAAGTTTCCCACTCCTCTCCGTCTGCGACTCCACTACCGCATCTTCCCCATCTCCGGTTCATTCCATTCTGGGGCCTCGCCGTCGTCCACCACCTCGCTGCGCTCGGCATGGCGTGGTCAACAAATGAGAGTCATCAGAAGAGGATTGTACGTGAAGAGCTTGATGGCTGGGACCCACGAGGTCCATGGTCGCATGTAAGGAAAGTTCCTCCTTATTAAGTTGTTTCCTCCCCCTAACAGCTGGGACCCACCGGCTGTATCTTCGCATTGAAGGAAGTACCTCCTTGTCATGCGAAAAAAACTATTCCTCCCGATGATAGCCGGGACCCGACAGATTTGGTGGCTGACTTGTGGGCCTACTAAGCAGACGTGTATGCAGAGCTTTGTTAACTTAATCAACAAATGATTCTAGCAGCTGGACCGTTGGATGTTAATCCAACAGCCGTGCTCCTTCTTCAACCTCTTTTCTTGCTCCTGTCTCCCATGGGCGGTAGTGCTGCCGCGCACCCGAGCCAGTCAAGTTTAATACTCCTCTCCATATGCGACTCCACTATCGCGACTTCCCCATCTCCGGGTCATTCCAGTCTGGGGCCTCGCCGTCATCCATCGGCCTTGGTGCACTCGACATGGTGTGGTCAACGTGGTCAACAAATGAGAGTCATCGGAAGATGATTGTACATGAGAGGCTAACAGTGGGGACGCACCACACCCATGGACACGTGCATGCAACGGCATCCTTTTCCCCCTGACTGTTGGGACCTACTAGCTACATCTTCACACACAAGGAAGTGCGTCCTTATTACGGTCAAAAACAAGATTCCCCTTGATAGCTGGGACCCAGCAGCTACACCTTCACACGCAAGGAAGTGCGTCCTTATCCTCCCTGACAGCTGGGACCCACCCGGTCGAAGCATACGTACCATTGTTTGTCTTGTCGTGAATGTGTACGTACATACTGGTCGATCGGTCGCTCTGCAACGATGAACCGTAGCCAAGTAAGAAGCAGCACATGTCATAGTAGAGCCCCCCACGTAGCAGTTCAGGTTGTCCCGTCTAAACCGTGTACACGTACATACAGCCACACGCCAAAAAATACGGCCACACATGTACATACGGGCGGGGTCTCGAACGCCTACTCGCGCATACGTACGGCCAAAGCTCGTGTACATGGCTGGGTCAGAACGGAGAAACTGCACGGTCATGTTCATCGGGAGCCAACCGTCTTGGATGGAACAGCCGATCGAAATGAGGCATACCGCAAAATGGACAAAATGGACTTCTCTTGGACCTCCTATGGTCGAAACGGGGTCCTATTGATCGGGAGGGGTGTGGCGTACCGCAAAATGGAGGAAGCAGACTTGTGTTAGAGCGCTACGGTCGAAATGGGGGTCCTGTTCATCAGGACGGGTGTGGCGTACCGCAAAACAGGACTCCACGGGATACTGTTCATCTCCACCGGCGACTGCCTCCACGGGCTACTGTTCATCCACCGTCGACCTCCTCCAGCCTCCACTTGCGACTGTTCATCCACGGTGTCTCCCCTCCTGCCTCCACCAGCCACTGTTCATCCACGGGCTCGTGTTCATCCAGCCTCCACCGCTCCTCCACTGGCTACTATTCAACCAGCCCTCTCCACCGGCTACTGTTCATCTAGCCCTCCACGGGCTACTGTTCATCCAGCCCTCCACCGGCTAAAGTTCAACCAGCCCCCATAGGGTCATGTTCATCCAGCCCCAACCGTCTCAATCGAGGTCCTGTTCATCTAGCGGCAATAGCCTCTACTACCACGGGGACCTGTTCATCCACCCCCACTAGGAACTGTTCATCCAACCCCCCCCTCCCCAACAACGCTCACTGTTCATCAAGAAGCAGCATCGATCGGCTTCAGTTAGCAGCAGTAGCGAAGGAATCACTCGGGTTTAGTTAACAGCAAGGGATCGATCGGGGTTCAGTAATGTAGCTAGTGCAATCGCTCGGGTTCAGTTAGAGCCCAACGCCTCGCTCGGGTTTAGTTAGAGCGCAATACCTCACACACATGCGCGTACATGTACGAGAGAAACACACAAACCTCCGTGCATCGCTCGGCCCCGACCACCCACCGTAACCGGGAACTGCCCGATATTTTCCTCACCCTTGATTCTACCACATTTTTTTTCGTCACGGACGGCCCAAAGAATGTCATGCAGCTGCCTCTCCGGCCCGCCCAGGATGAAAAGCCCATTTTCTATCATGATTTTTTGTCATAGAAGTAGGATCCCACCACATCTATGGTGATATCGGGTTTTGTCACAATTATCGTCATAGAAGTGTCATAAGCATGAAAAAAAAGATCATTTGTCCCAAAATGTCACAAATGTGTCTTCTTTTGTAGTGTAATCTACTGAACTTGCAGCACATTCTTATATATTTAGATGTTTGACGTGATCACTATGTTGTGCATCATTTACAAAAAGGACTTACTGCCGCAAAATCCAAGAAACATTGACAAACTGGTTATGGCAGGATTTGCGAAATGGTTCAAGATCCATGTAAGCTTTTGAATTGCACTGTCGGTTTTTTTAATATGTTGAGTACATAAGATGATTAGCTTGTATATTTTCTAACCATAGGTTAAGAAGATGCGGGAGGATGGGCAGGCAGTTGATGATGCCCTTTACGCACTAGCAATGGGTCCTAATACTCGGGTAAGGCATTATGAGTCTTGCTTTGTTGGAGATGTGCGCTGCAACACCTTTGCATGCGATGAAGGCAAGAAGAAACAAAACAATGCCATTATGAGCACGGATAAGTACGGCGAACTGACAACTGAAATGTATGCTAACGTAACAGACATTGTTCAGTTACAGTATATCTCCAATTTCGAGGTTCGTCGGTGTGTGGTTCTGTTGTGCTGTCATTTGTTTAACCTATCTTCCAGGATCGCAAAATCCAAAGCAGATGATTATTTCAAATCCATCAATGTCAAGGCGGCGTACCAGACCAACGAGCCTTTTATTTTGGCGAATCAAGCAACACCGATATTTTTCTTGGAAGACACATTTGCACGTAGGATGACTGGAGAGTATAGCAAAGCTTTGAGTAGAGGAATTCATTTAATGAAGTTGCACAACAAGATGATGCTTACACTGCTCCAGATGTACAAGATTCCACAGATGTTCCTAATATCTTTGAGAACCATCACGTCAATGATGATGGTGAAAAGATTGCCTGTCGGGTTGTGGACATACAAGAGTTGATCAATAAGAAGCCAACGTTCGAGGACATTGAGGATGAAGAAGAAGATGACATTGTGGGAACTATGATTCAGACAGATACACATGGCGGAGATGTTGCCACTCCTGCTGCGGATGATGATTAGATTGCTTTTGTCGTATTTGCCTGTCAGAATACATTTTTTATCTACTATGCGAAATTGTGTTTGCTGTGACAACTGAAACCTGATGAACTTGTTGTTTAGTATTTTGCTGTGAGAACATCACTTATTATGTACGTTGATTTGTGTTTGGTGATTGTATGATGACTAAAACATCATGACATTGTTGTTTAGTTGTACTCATATTTGGCTGTGAAACTTGAATTTGATGACATAGTTTGCTGTTGGACTGCAATTTGCTAGACATCTTCGAATGGGAACAAAGCTGACCCAACAGGGCCTCTACTAATTTATTTATTTATTAGCAAAAGGGCCTATGTTATTTATTTATTTATGAGCAAAATGGGATACCCCCTGATTTTTGTTAATAGAAATCATTAGATGTTCACAACACTACTGTTGGGGAATGTAGCATGCAATTTCAAAAAAATTCCTACGATCACACAAGATCTATCTAGGAGATGCATAGCAATGAAAGCGGGAGAGTGTGTCCACGTACCCGCATAGCAAGCAGAAGTGTTAGGTTAACGCTGTTGATGTAGTCGAACGTCTTCGCTATCCAACCAATCAAGTACCGAACATACGACACCTCCGAGTTCAGCACACGTTCAGCTCGATGACGTCCCTCGAACTCTTGATCTAGCAGAGCGTCGAGGGAGAGTTTCTTCAGCACGACGGCGTGGTGATGGTGATGGTGATGTGATTCGCACAGGGCTTCGCCTAAGCACTACGACGCTATGACCGGAGGAGTAAATTGTGGAGGGGGCACCGCACACGGCTAAGAGAATAACGGTTGTTCTTTGGGGTGCCCCCTGCCCCCATATATAAAGGAGGAGAGGAGGAGGCCAACCACCAGGGGCGCACCAACGAGAGGGGAGTCCTACTAGGACTCCAGTCCTAGTAGGATTCGCCCACCCCCTCCCCATTTTTCCTTCTCATGGAGGGGGGGAAGAGGGAAGGGAGAGGGAAGAGGAGAAGGAAAGGGGGCGCGCCCCCTTCCCTAGTCCAATTCGGACTCCCTATGGGAGGGGGGCGCGGCCACCCCTTGTGGGCTGCCTCCCCTCTCCCCTATGGCCCATGTAGGCCCATTACTTTCCCCCTGGGGTTTCGGTAACCCCTCGGTACTCCGATAAATATCTGAAACGTCCCAAAACCATTCCGGTGTCCAAATACTATCATCCAATATATCAATCTTTACCTTCGACTATTTTGAGACTCCTCGTCATGTCTGTGGTCTCATCCAGGACTCTAAACAACCTTCGGTGACCAAAACACATAACTCATACAAATCGTCATCAAACGTTAAGCGTGCGAACCCTACGGGTTCGAGAACTATGTAGACATGACCGAGACACATCTCCGATCAATAACCAGTAGCGGAACCTGGATGCTCATATAGGCTCCTACATAATCTACGAAGATCATTATCGGTCAATCCGTTATGACAACATACGTTATTCCCTTTGTCATCGGTATGTTACTTGCCAGAGATTCGATCGTCGGTATCTCCATACCTAGTTCAATTTCATTACCGGCAAGTCTCTTCACTCGTTTCGTAATGCATCATCCCGCAACTAACTCATTAGTCACATTGCTTGCAAGGCTTATTATGATGTGCATTACCGAGAGGACCCAGAGATACCTGTCCGATACTCATAGTGACAAATCCTAATCTCAATCTATGCCAACCCAACAAAAAACTTCAGAGATACCTGTAGAGCATCTTTATAATCACCCAGTTACGTTGTGACGTTTGATAGCACACAAGGTATTCCTTCCTTATCCGGGAGTTGCATATTCTCATAGTCAAAGGAATATGTATATGACATGAAGAAAGCTATAGCAATAAAACTGAATGATCAACATGCTAAGCTAACGGGTGGGTCTTGTCCATCTCATCGTTCTCCTAACGATGTGATCCCATTCATCAAATGACAACACATGTCTATGGTTAGGAAACTTAACCATCTTTGATTAACGAGCTAGTCTAGTAGAGGCTTACTAGGGACACTATTTTTTGTCTATGTATCCACACATGCATCAAGTTTCCGGTTAGTACAATTCTAGCATGAATAATAAACATTTATCATGATATATGGAAATATAAAATAACAATTTTATTATTGCCTCTAGGGCATATTTCCTTCAGTCTCCCACTTGCACTAGAGTCAATAGTCTAGTTCACATCGCCATGTGATTTAACACTATTAGATCACATCGTCATGTGATTAACACCCATAGTTCACATCACCATGTGATTAACACCCAAAGAGTACTAAGGTGTGATCAAGTTTTGCTTGTGAGAGAGGTTTAGTCAATGGGTCTGCCACATTCAGATCCATATGTATTTTACAAATTTCTATGTCTACAATGCTCTGTATGGATGGCGACTTGGTGCATATCTGGTTGTTACCTGCTGAAGAGCAGGTGGACGAGCAGCCAACAGACATGGTTGCTGCGGCCAGAGCTTCTGATGCTAGGCAGAGTAAGGAGAGAAGAGCAGAAGCGAACGTTGGATATGTCAGTTTCATTACTTGCAGAGTAGCATAGCACCATACAGGAGCACGTCTCTCTTTTCTTCTAAAACTCAGCAACATATCTTTACTGCTACACTAGCTTGTTATCTACGCCTTCTCAACTCTTTGATTTTCTTTCTTTTTTGCGAGGAAGGAAGGAGGACAAAATTGAGAGTTCCTGGGACTCGAACCCAAGCCCTCTCGGTTGAAAACCAATGGTGCTAGTCACTTATGTAGCGAACATTCCCTGGGAGGAGGATAGTAGACAAACACATTTTCCTTACAGTTTTAGTTGCGACGCAAGATCGAACAGTCTCAGTTTCGGGAATGTTATCAGGCGAACGAGCCCAGTTTTTATTTTCTTCCTATATATAAAAAAGAATGCTACTTGGTGTCAACTTAGTCAACAAACGATTGTGCCAACCTTGACCGTTGGATTGACATTCAACGCCTGTCATGTTTCTTCAGTCTCATCTTCCTCCAGCCGCCAAAGCCAAACCAGTGCCGGTGGGACCGCCTGCTACTACCTCCCACGGCTGGTTGTGATGCCGTGCACGCATCATGGCCACATCACACCCTAAAACTCTACGCATCTTCCGCGCCGACTCCTGTTCATTCCCATCCGAGGCGTCACCATCGTCCTCCGCCTTGGTTCGCTTGCCACGTCACCACCCTCCGGTGTTGTCAACATGGTCAACAACCGAGAGGAATAAAGAGATGATTGTACATGGTGACGATGAAAGTAGGGACCCAGCAGCGTGCGCGGTTTTTTTTCGGGACGGGGAAGGGTGTCAACTGGGTTGTGCGGGAGTTGTGGCCCGTCTAGCCTAGGATTTTATTTCATGTGTTTACCACATGACCAGCCCCGTTTTTTTCCTTTCTGAAAATGGCTAGCCTAGCTATTTTTTTTGTAGAATAACCAACGTAGGCCTACTTGCTTGTCTACGCCCTGCTGGGCCGGAAATCTTTCAAGACGAGGAGGGATGCATTCGGGCTTGCCCAGAAAATGGGCTATAAGTAATAAGAAATGGGATATAAGTAATACTAAATGGGCTGTAAAATGAAAAAATACATCAAGCAGGCAATTAGTTCCAAAATACTTTTTTCTTTTGGATTTTGATATTTTAAATTTCAATGTTTTTGTGTGGGTAAAATTTCATTGGATTTAAATTAACGTATGTTTAGTTTTAAAATTAATTTGAATCTGGCTAGAAATTTCGGGTTGTATGCTGTTTGGGACAGATTTGGAGGCTGACTTGTGGGTCTAATAGGTTGACGTGTACGAAAGGCTTTGTCAACTTAGTCCACAAATGATTCTAGCAGCAGTGACTGTTGGATGTTAATCCAATGGCCGTGCTGCTTCTTCAATATCTGGTCTTCTAGCTCTAGCCGCCCAAACCAGCGCCAGTAGGACTGCCTGCTCCCGCCTCCCGTGGCCGGTTGTGCTGTCGCACAGGCCGCACCACCCCACCCTACTCCATCGTTGGCCAGACCATTCGTCTACTCACCCACACCTCCTGTTATTTTCTGGCGACGATAGTCGAACCGTAAACCCTCGTACTCCCCATCGCGTGGGCAACCACTGCCGAGTCTTCCCCGGCTCCATGTCGTTCCCTTCCTAGGCCTCGCCATCGTACACCGCCCTGGTGCTCTCGGTGCGGCATGGTCAACGTGGTCAACGAACGAGTTCCATAGGAAGTGGACTGTACGTGGAGAGGCTGACATTTGGGTCCACGGCTGCACACAAGGAAATGCCTCCTTATTACGCACAAAATAATGATTCCTCCACCTCACAGCTGGGACCCACCGAAAGGGCCTCTGTATTTCATGAAAAAAATCCCCCCCGCTGATAGGTTGGACCCACCAGCTATATCTTCGCTCGCAAGGAAGTGCTTCCTTATTACGCACAAAAAAATGAATACTCCCCCTGCTAGCCAGGACCCACCATAGTGGGAGGCTGACTTGTGGGCCTACTAAGTTGACACGGATGGAGGGCTTTGTCAACTTAGTCAACATGAATGATTCTAGCTCCAGTGACTGTACGATGTCCATCCAATGGCCGTAGTCCTTCTTCAACCTCTGGTCTTCTTGCTCCCGCCGTCCAAACCAGCACCGGTCGTGCTGCCTACTACTGCCTTCCGTGGCCGGCTATGCTGCTGCGAAGGCCTCACCGCCCCACCCTACTCCAACCTCTGGCCAGGCCATCCCTCTACTCACCCACAACCCGTGTTATTCTACGGCGATGACAACCTCACACCGCAGCCGAACCACTCAACCCTTGTACTCCTCTCCGCTTGAGCATCCACTGTCGCATCTTCCCCGGCTCTGCGTCGTACCCTTCCCAGGCCTCGCCATGTGATACGTCTCCATTGTATCTACTTTTCCAAACTATTTTGCCCTTGTTCTGGACTCTAACTTGCACGATTTGAATGGAACTAACCCGGACTGGCGCTGTTTTCAGCAGAATTGCCATGGTGTTATTTTTGTGCAGAAATAAAAGTTTTCGGAATGACCTGATAATTCATGGAGATCAACTTTGGAATTAATAAAAAAATATTGGTGAAAGAATCAAGTGAAGGGGGCCCACACCCTGGCCACAAGGGTGGGGGCGCGCCCTCCGACCTTGTGGGTCCCCTAGACCTCCATCAACCTCAACTCCAACTCCATATACTCACGTTCGGAGAGACAAAATCAAAGAGAAGGATTCATTGTGTTTTATGATACGGAGCTGCCGCCAAGCCATGTTCTTCCTCGGGAGGGCAGATCTGGAGTCCGTTTTGGGCTCCGGAGAGGGGAATTCGTCGCCATCTTCATCATCAACTATCCTCCATCACCAATTTCATGATGCTCACCGCCGTATGTGAGTAATTCCATCGTAGGCTTTCTGGACCGCGATGGGTTGGATGAGATTTACCATATAATCGACTTAGTTTTGTTAGGGTTTGATCCCTAGTATCCACTATGTTCTAAGATTGATGTTGCTATGACTTTGCTATGCCTAATACTTGTCACTAGGGACCGAGTGCCATGATTTCGGATCTAAACCTATCATGTTTTCATGAATTTATTTGTGTTCTTGATCCTATCTTGCAAGTTATAGTCACCTACTACGTGTTATGATCCGGCAACCCCAGAGTGACAATAGTCGGGACCACTCCCGATGATGACCATAGTTTGATGAGTTCATGTATTCACTAGGTGCTAATGCTTTGGTCCGGTACTCTATTAAAAGGAGGCATTAATATCCCTTAGTTTCCAATAGGACCCTGCTGCCACGGGTGGGTAGGACAAAAGATGTCATGCAAGTTCTTTTCCATAAGCATGTATGACTATATTCGGAATACATGCCTACATTATATTGATGAATTGGAGCTAGTTCTGTGTCACCCTGTGTTATAACTATTGCATGATGAATGCCATCTGACATAATGATCCATCATTGATCCATTGCCTATGAGCTTTTCACATATTTATCTTTGCTTCATTACTTTTCCGTTGCCACTGTTACGATTGCTACAAAACTGCTACTGTTACTTCTGCCACCGTTACTGTTACTTCCATACTACTTTGCTACTAAATACTTTGCTGCAGATATTAAGTCTTTCAGGTGTATTTGAATTGACAACTCAGCTGCTAATACTGATAATATATCTTTGGCTCCCCTTGTGTCGAATCATTAATTTGGGTTGAATACTCTACCCTCGAAAACTGTTGTGATCCCCTATACTTGTGGGTTATCAAGACCTTTTTCTGGCACCGTTGCTGGGGAGCATAGCTCTATTCTCTGAGTCACTTGGGATTTATATCTATTGATCACTATGAGGAACTTGAAAGATCAAAGAACTGAGATTTTCCCTCAACTACGAGGGGAGGTAAGGAACTGGCATCTAGCTCTGCACTTGATTCTCCTTCTGTTTTAAGTAAACTTGCGACACCTACTCCTGCTATTAATTTTGATATGTCACATGTTATTGATGATGCCACTTCCGCTATGCATGATGCTTATGATGAAACTACTTCTCTGCTTGATAATACGGTGCCACTAGGTGAATTTCTTGATGAACAACTTGCTAGGGTTAGAGAGAATGAAATTACTAAAACTAATGATATTATTGAAACTGAAGATTATGATTCTCCCCTAGATATGAATTGCCTGTTGTACCTGAGGGTTATGTTATGGATGAAGAAACTGCTAGAGACTTCTTTGCTACCAATGATAGAGAGGATCTTAAGAAATTGTTAGCTAAGCTGAAAGAAAAATCCTTGAATGCTGAATGAAATATGATCCTGCTTTTGCTACATCACCTATCTTTGTTACTGATAAGGATTATGAATTCTCTATCAATCCTGAGTTGATTACTTTGGTTGAATCGGATCCTTTCTATGGTTATGAATTTGAAATAGTTATGGCACATCTTACTAAATTGAATGATATAGCCACCATATTTGCTCATGAGGAAAAATTCGCTATTACTATATTCTCAAATCGTTTCCTTTCTCATTAAAGGGTGATGCTAAGTTATGGTTTAATTCTCTAGCTCTTGGTTGTGTGCGTAGTCCCCATGATATGATTTACTACTTCTCCACAAAATATTTCCCCGCTCATAAGAAACAAGCTTCTTTAAAGGAAATATTTAATTTTGTGCAAATTGAAGTAGAGAGTCTCCCACAAGCTTGGGGGAGGCTTCTCCAATTACTTAATGCTTTGCCTGATCATCCTCCCAAGAAAAAAGAAATACTTGATATCTTTTATGATGGACTAACCGATGCTTCCCGAGACCACTTGGATAGTTGTGCTGGTTGTGTTTTCAGGGAAAGAACTGTTGAGCAAGCTGAATCGCTATTGAATAATATATTGAGTAATGATAATGATTGGACACTTCCTGAACCAACTCCTAAGCCAACTTCGAAGAAAAGGGGTATTCTATTCCTCATTCCTAAAGATATGCAAGAGGCAAAGAAATCTATGAAAGAAAAAGGTATTAAAGCTGAAGATGTTAAGAATCTACCACCTATTGAGGAAATACATGGTATTGATAACCCGACCCAGGTAGTACAGGTAAACTCTCTCTGTAGATTTGATGAAGGTGATATTCCTCATAATAAGTCTGCTAGTCAATGCTTTGATGAGTTTGATAATCTTATTGTTAAGCAAGAAAATTTCAAAGCTTATGTTAGTAGACAATTGAAACGTAATGCTTACATGCCTGACCACTTGGGTGATTATGTGAATGGACTACTAATGATCTTAAGCTTATTAGTAAACATGCTTCCATGGTTACAACTCAAGTATAACAAGTACTTAAGGCACAAGATAATTTGCTTAATAAGTTGAACAACAAGAACAATGATAATGTTGTTAGGGTTATGACTAGAGGTGGTAAAATGACTCAGGAACCTTTGTATCCTGAAGGTCATCCTAAGAGAGTTGAGCAGGATTCTCAGAGAACTAATACTGATGCACCTAGTCCTAGTAATACAAAGAATACTGATAGGACTTTGCATGCTTCTAGTGAACCTATTATAGATACACCTGAGAATCCCAATGATATTTCTATTTCTGATGCTGACACACAATCTAGTGACGACCATGAACCTAGTGATAACGTTAATAATGATGTTCATGTTGATGCTCAACCTATTAATGATAATGATGTAGAGATTGAACCTGCTGTTGATCTTGATAACCCACGATCAAAGAGTCAACGTTATGATAAGAGAGACTTCGTAGCTAGGAAACATGGTAAAGAAAGAGAAACATGGGTTCAAAAACCCATCCCTTTCCTCCTAAGCCATCCAAGAAAAAGGATGATGAGGATTTTGAGCACTTTGCTAAAATGATTAGACCTATCTTTTTGCGTATGTGTTTGACTGATATGCTTAAAATGCCTCCTTATACTAAATACATGAAAGATATTGTTACTAATAAAAGAAAGATACCGGAAGCTAAAATTTCCACCATGCTTGCTAATTATACCTTTAAGGGTGGAATACCAAAGAAACTTGGAGATCCAGGGGTACCAACTATACCATGCTCCATTAAAAGAAACTATGTTAAAACTGCTTTATATGATCTTGGACCCGGTGTTAGTGTTATGCCTTTCTCTTTTTATTGTAGACTTGAATTGAATAGGTTGACACCTACTGAAATCTCTTTGCAAATGGGTGATAAATCAACTGCTATACCCATCGGTATTTGTGAGGACGTGCCTGTTGTGTTGCAAACGTTACCATCTTAACGGACTTTGTTATTCTTGATATTCCTGAGGACGACACTATGTCGATTATCCTTGGTAGACCATGTTGCATACTGTAGGGGCTGTTATTGATTGCAGCAAGGGAAATGTCACTTTTCATGTTAATGGTAATGAGCATATGGTACACTTTCCGAAGAAACAACCTCAAGTTCATAGTATCAATTCTATTGGAAAAATTTCAACTATCACTATTGGAGGTTTTGAATTCCCTCTTCCTACTGCCAAAAAGAAATATGATATTCTTATTGTTGGGGACATGCATATCCCCGTTGAGGTAACCTAGTGTTATTCGAAAATTCTCTGGTTTCATGTCAGCTAGAAGAAGTTTGTTAATAAGACTTGATCAACCTTGTTAATGGATTCCTTTTGATGAGCATGGGATGGATGAATTTAGAAGGCACAACTCTCTGTACCTACATTTTACTTTATGTTATTTAGATTAAATAAAGCACAACTAGTATTTTTTATCTGTTTTCTGAATTATCCATGCAATAAAAATGTCCCAAAAATAAAAGTTCTCCAAATGCCCTGAAAATTCAGTAGGATTTTTTATATAATATTTTAGAATTGTTGGCACTAAGAACACACCAGGGGCCTCACCAGCTGGTCACAAGGGTGGAGGGAGCGCCCCGGGGGGTGGGCGCGCCCATATCCTTGTGGGCCCCATGTGCCCACCTCCACTTATTCCAGCACCCATGCACTCCTTCCTCCAAAAAATCACTCCATAGCTCAAACTCGTGTTCTTGCTCATCTTGCTGCCATTTTGGATCTCCTTGATCAAAGCTCCATTCATAAAACTGCTTTTGGGGATAGTTCTTTGATATGTGACTCTTCCAATGGTCCAATTAGTTTTTGTTCTAGTGCTTTATTTATTGAATTTTTTTGCTGTTGTGGTGACCTTGTTCATGAGCTTGCATGTTGAGTTTTGTTCACTTTTATTTTGAGTCACTAAAAATTTCATAAATTTATCAGAGAAAGAAAAATATCTAGGAGAATGTACCATGGTGGTTCTTCAAGGAAGCAAGCACCGAGGCGTGCGATACACGAGCTGGACCCTGAACCAGCAAGGGAAGCTCAAGTGAAGCCGTGTGAATGGCCGTCAGATGAATTTATGGATCGTGTGGATTTCAAGGACAAGTTCAATGTGTACGTACAAAATGTTGGCCTTGAGGATTCTTATCAGACAAGTGCTTACAGTATTATTATCTCACTGATTCCTTCGTGTGCTGGTTTGAGTTTTCATCTAAGCGTAATACTCATACTGTCTTGTTTGATCTTTATGATGAATCTTATACCATGGACCTAGAAGATTTTTGTGATGCATGCAAAATTCCACAATGGGGTAATCTTAGTGAGCCTCACAAATCTGAATACACTGATTTCCTTGCTAGCATCACCGTTGGAGAAACTAGAAATATCACACAAGCTACCATAGGGAGCATTCATTTTCCTGCCATACACTACTTAGCTCTCTTTATAGGAAGATGCATTAATGGTAAACATGATCATAGCCACCTTTGAGGACCAGATCTTAGTGTCCTCAAATGTGCGGTTTTAGGCGATAAGTGATATAACTTGGGGGGGATTATTGGTTGGAGGTTACATCTTAATGCTAAAGATGGAGATTTATTTGGTGGGATTTATGCAACTCGTTTAGCTAATTATTTGGGAGTACCCATAAGAGGGTATGATATTGAGTTGCCACCTGCTTTTCTAGATTATGAGGATATGGTACGATATTAGTTTCTTAAGAGGAACAAACCGTTCCTCCAGTACAGACTAATCTTTGATAGACGGCATGTCGTCCATGTTACTCTTCCTGCTCCTGCATTCTTTAACTTTCAGGCAAATGGGTGATATTTTATAACTAGAGAGGAGGCAAATGAGTATGAGAAAACAGCGGAGGTTGCTCGCCTCCAGGAGGTAGCTCGCCAAGCAGTAGCTGCTGCATCTCAGTACAACCCCGACTACAACTTTGGATATCCATCAGGCCATCCATAGGCCTAGATCAAATTAGGCAAAAGCCTAAGCTTGGGGGAGTACATATTTCTCACCGACATTATATTCATGTTCACACACTTATTTCAGTTGTCGGTGTTCATACTTTTTCATTGTATTGTCCATGTTAGTTTATTTCTTTTCTGCTTTCTTCTTGTGTGTTTGAAAAACCTTAAGAAAAACCAAAAAAATAGTTGCAATTAGTTTACTTTCTATGCATGTTTCGTTGTAGTATGAAAAGAAAATCCAAAAATATTTCTTGTTCTTCTTTTTCTTGTTGGGAGCTTTCCTGTGTAAATAGTTTTTCTCGTTCTTGTTTTACTTTCTTCAGAAAAAACAAAAACTCCAAAAACATTTTAGTGTGTTTCTTTGAAATTCTTTTCTTTTCTTTGGGGGTCGAGAGGAGAAGACCACAATGAAAATGTTGAGTGGCTCTCATATGCATTATTGTTGATCTAACAAAGAGCCCATATTACATTGTCTTCTCCTTCGAATAATGTTTGCAGATTCCAGCTTAGTCCAATGCACGAGCACTCTTATTATTATCCACACCGTTCAGTCGTGCAAGTGAAAGGTAATAATGATGATATATGATGAAATGGTTGAGATGAGGAAAAGCTGGTCTGAACTCAACCTATCTTGTTTTTCTAAATATGATTAGTTCACTGTTCTTGATTCAGCCTATTATGAATGAAACATGTTTGCAATGACAATTAGAGATTATAGTTATTCATGCCATACTTAATCAGCTAGGAGTTTACAATGGTTTACCTTGCGTGCCAACATGGAAATTAAAATGGTGGTGATGTGGTATGATAGGATGGTATCCTTCTTCGAATGATTCGAGTGGCTTGACTTGGCACATGTTCACGCATGTAGTTGAAACAAAATCAACATAGCCTCTATGATATTTATGTTTATGGTGATTTATATCCTACTCATGCTTGCATTCAATGTTGGTTAATCTCAATGCATGTTTATGACTATTGTCGCTCTCTAGTTAGTCGCTGCCCAGTCTCTTTCTAGCCTTGACTTGTACTAAGTGGGAATATTGCTTGTGCATCCACTTCCATAAACCCCAAAGTTGTTCCATATGAGTCCACCATACCTTCCCATATGAGGTATTTACCTGCCGTTCCAAGTAAATTTGCATGTGCGAACTCTAAACCTTCAAATGATAATCTGTTTTGTATGCTCGAATTGCTCATGTACCAACTAGGGCCATCAATATCTTCCATGCTAGATGGGTTATTCTCATGATGAATGGACTCCGCTCATCATTCACGAGAAAATGGATGGTAACCGGGATGCCCAGTCCCATGCTCAAATCAAATCAAAATAATTGCAAACAAAACTCGTGGAGCGTTGTTAGTTGGACGTTACCCGTTGTTTCAGACCAGCCGTGGAGTGTTTGTGTTGGTGGTGGGGGAGTGTAAACTTTACCATTCTGTTTGGGAACCGCCTATAATGTATGTAGCATGGAACATACCGACATCTCTTGGTTGTTATGTTGACAATGAAAGCATGCCACTCAAATTATTATTTATCTCTATTTCAAAACTCGAGCTCTGGCACCTCTGCAAATCCCTGCTTCCCTCTGCAAAGGGCCTATCTATTTATTTTTATTACTGAGTCATCATCCTCTTATAAAAAGCACCAGTTAGAGAGCACCACTGTCATTTGTATGCATTGTCATTAATTTATATTGAGTATGACTGGATCTCTTTTACCATGAATTACAATGTCTAGTCACTCCTCGATCTTCAGAGATGCTCTGCATTTATGTTTTGCTCGCTAGAAAGGGCTAGCGAGATACCATCTTGTTATATCATATCATGATTGTTTTGAAAAAGAGTTGTCATCCAAGATTTATTATTATTATTGCTCGCTAGTTGATTATGCCATTGATATGAGTAAATGTGAGACCTAAATGTTATTGTGAATATGGTTAGTTCATAATCTATGTTGAAAACTTGAATGCTGGCTTTACATATTTGCAACAACAAGATCAAACAGAGTTTGTAAAAGTTTTTTCTTTATCACTTTCAGTTTGTCAACTGAATTGCTTGAGGACAAGCAATGGGTTAAGCTTGGGAGATTTGATACGTCTCCATCGCATCTACTTTTCCAAACTCTTTTGCCCTTGTTTTGAAGTCCAACTTGCATGATTTGAGCGGAACTAACCCGGACTGACATTGTTTTCAGCAGAATTGCCATGGTGTTATTTTTGTGCAGAAATAAAGGTTCTCGGAATGACCTAAAAATTCACAGAGATCATTTCTGTAATTAATAAAAAAAATTGGCGAAAGAATCAAGTGAAGGGGGCCCACACCCTGGCCACAAGGGTGGGGGGCGCGCCCTCCGACCTTGTGGGCCCCCTGGACCTCCACTGTCAGGACCCCGACTCAATGCCACATCGATCTAGCATGTAACACCTCATATCACTTTGCGGCCTCACGCACGGTATTCCCACGGGTGTCGCCTTACCTTTGCCCGGGACCGTTTGCGCCTTTTGGCACACGTATATGACAGTGTCGCTAGCATCCATATGGTAAGGAGCCCGGGCTGACATGGCTAGTCGTAAACCCAAAGTGGCACAAACTTACAGGGACAGACATCCATGACCCAGCATCGAACGTGTCGGTCATCAGCGAGTGAATCCAGGCTGTAGCACTGGGCTAGCAGGACTCCGGTGAACCGGGCTGTAGCGGGCTAACAGGACTCCGGTATTCATTGCGTGACATTTCCCCGAAGGGACAGACACATGAACGAAGAAGGACACATGCCGGCCAGCCTAAGTGTTCCGGAGCAGTAGCAAGCTACCATGGCTCGGTGGAAACACTAGGAGACATTTCCCGGTAAGAGAGGCTACTAAAGATAAACAACTAGATAGTCAGATCTCACACATACCAAGAATTTCAATAACATACACACAATATGCTCGATATGTGCAATACAACATGGCATCACAAAATGACTCTACGACTCAGTAGTTTATTCAATAGGCTCCGAGGAGCGAGATATTACAAACATGGGTCTCATGACCCAACAATCAGAGCATACAATTCAAGCACAAACGGAAGCTATCATGTCTGAGTACAGACATCTATAAATGGAAAAAAGCTGAGAAGCCTGACTATCTACCAGATCCTGCCGAGGGCACAAGATCGTAGCTGAGGTAACAAGCTAAACGTCGAAGTCCACGCGGTACTACTAACGAGACTGAAGTCTCTCTGCAAAAACATAAATTAAGCAGCGTGAGTACAAATGTACCCAGCAAGACTTACATCAGATCTAACTACATATGCATCATTATCCACAAAGGGGGGGGGGTGGAGTTTAACTGCAGCAAGCCAGCTTTGACACGGTGGCTATCCTGAACTACGACTGCAAGTAACTCTCTTGAGGTGGCGCACACGAGTCCACATATTCACCATATCAATACACCACTATGGATCCGCTCCCGTCTCCCTACGAGAACGCCATCCATAGCACTCACGCTTATCTTGCGTATTTTAGAGTATCCACTTTCACTTGTCTATGAACTATGCAAGGGGTCCAAGTTTCCATATCCGAGGAATCCGGCTATTCGAATAGATGATGTTAACCCTGCAGGGGTGTACTTCTTCACACACGCTCTCGCCACTTACCGCCATGTACACGTCATGTACCTCGGCAACCTTCAAGCGGAAACCGGGCGAGGGAGTCGGCCACGACCTGACTAACCGAACAAGTCTCTAGTCCAGGTTTATCGCCTATTCGGGTTCCATCCGCAAGGAGATCCGGCCGGGGTGTCGCTTACGGCCCCAAACGATGTGAGTAGGGTTCCCAAGCCCACCATCCGGGTGCCACTTGGTACACTGTGCCACTGTGCCTAGTCTGTCCCAAGCCCACCTGTACCGGGTGCCACTTGGTAGACTACTAACACTACCTACAAACACCAGAAACTAGTTGCAACTCCTGGACAGAGATCATGTTGATTAATAAGTCGAGAGGGGTCGAGTTACCGGAATCCAATGTGTGGTAGTAACTGTTCATCGATCACAAACACAGAACTCAGTTCCTGAGGACGGCTGCAATGAGACAACCCACCATGCACTCCTACATGGCCTCTCACCGCTACCTTTACCAAATCGTGTTCACACATTTAGCTCACACACAGTAGGACATGTTCACACGCCTCTGATTCATCCCTGATGAATCAGACCTGACTCAACTCTAAGCAATAGCAGGCATGACAAACAAACATGAATGAGTAGGCACAACAGGGCTCAAACAACTCCTACTCATGCTAGTGGGTTTCATCTATTTACTGTGGAATGACAGGTCATGCAAAGGATAAGGGGTTCAGCTACCGCAGCAAGTAACAGTTGAATCGTTGTTGTCCTAATGCAGTAATAGAGAGCAGGAGCGAGAGAGTAGGATTGTATCGGAATGAACAAGGGGGTTTTGCTTGCCTGGCACTTCTGAAGATAACATTGAGTCTTCATCAGTGTCAACGATCACATCATCGGTATCACGCCTATCGAGAGGGGACAAATACCGGCAACACAGAAGGGAACACAATCAATGCAATGCACAATATGATGCATGATCATGACATGGCAAAATGAATGTGTTTTGGGCTAATGCAACTAGCAACAGATTAAATGAAGTTGGTTTGAATACAAGATTCAAATTCAAACTCCATATGTGATTATTCAAATGCCATTTAATTGATTTGTGCTAAACAACAGCTATAAGTTGTTCTAACATGCATGAAAATGGTACAGATGGATTCCTTGAATTTTTCTGATAATTTTTCATATATAAATTATTTAATTTGGAGTTATGGTTAATTTTCTATGATTTATTGAAGTTTAGGGCATTTTCTGAAATTCCTGAATAATAGTAAATCCAGAAATGAATTATGGCGTCAGCACCACGTCACAGTGACGTCAGCAGGGTCAACTGGGCTGGCTCGGGTCAAACCTGACGTGTGGGGCCACACGTCAGTGACACAGGAGCTAATCCCGGTCAAACCCAGCACTGACTGGGGTTTGACCAGGGGTGGGGCCCACTGTCAGTGGCTGTGGGTTTAATTAGTGGGGCCATTAACACTAATTAAGCGTGCCCCGTCGGCAGTCGCCGGAGTATCGTCGACGGCGACCATTCCGCACGGCGGCTCGGCTCGGATTTGAGCTAGGGGCGATGGTTTGGCCCGCGGTTTGGCTCATTAGAACGTCCGCAAGGCGGCGCGGCCAGCGGTGGCCGTGGCCGCGGCTGGGGTGGCCGGTAGCGGCAACTACGGCGAGAGAGGCGGCGACCGGAGCTCGGGCATCGCCTAAGACGATGCTATGGTGCGGCTACGGACGAACCGATGGGAGTTTTCGGCTCCTGGGAACATCTCGAGCCCGAGGGCGTGCTCAGACGCGAGCTAAGACACCTGTGGCCACGGCGGTGCCATGGCCGGCGGCGAGAAGCTCTCGGCCGCGACGGGCATCGGTGTTAGAGGAAGAAAACGGGCCAGGGAAGAGGGGGAAACAGCACAGGAGCTCACAGCGGGTGCAGCGGTGGCCTCGGCGAGCTCGGGGAGGCACCGGAGCCGACGAATTTGACGAAGATGGCCGGCGGTCCCGAGGTTGAAGAAGACATCGAGGGCGGTGTTGCGGCACGTCCGGGGCCTCGTGGCTCGTTGAGGAGGTAGAGGGAGGACCGGCGGAGCTTCCTGGGGCGTCGGTGAGCCGTGGGGTGGCCGGTAGCCACGGTGGCTCTCGTCGGTGGCGGTGGCTCCGTTCGGGTGAGGAGAACAGAGGAGGGGGAGAGTGTTCCGGGGAGAGGATGAGGATGCGGGAGAGTGAGGAAGAGAGGCAGGGAGGTGCGTGGAGTCTCCGGGCGTCGAGGAGGAAGCAGGAGGTGGCCGAGGCCTCTCGGGCGCGCGCCACGCCCCGCCTCTGTCCTTCTGGCGAGGGAGGAAGACGACAGGGGAGGGGTGGAGATGGGCTGGGCCGGCTGGGCCGGTTGGTGGCGCCAGGTAGGCTGCGGGTAAGTGGCCCAGGTAGGTTTCCTCTCTCTCCTGTTTTATTGTTCTGTTTGTTTTATTTTTATTTAATCTTTTGCCACTGTTTTTGAATTTAAAATAATTCAAACAATGCCAAAAACTCCTCTGAATATTTTATATTGCTAGATGGACTTTTCCAAAAGCTTATAAAATATTTCAGGGGTATTTGAAATTATATTCTAATTATATGAATATAATTCAAATTCAAATAGCTAATGAATTAAATCCAAAGTCCCAAAAATAATTCCTTAAAAATGTTCAATATTTTGGTTGGGACCAGAACCCTTACCAAAAGTTATCAAACATTTAAGAAGAGCATTTTGGAGCAATGAATGAGATTTCTAGGGTTTTTGCCCCTCTTTTATTTAAGTTTTTGAGGCTTCCAAAATTCCTCAGTTCAAGTTTCGAAAATATAGACATGATGCACACATGAAGCTAGCCTAGAGCACTACCAGCAGCTAGGGATGTGACAACTCGCCCCCACTAAACAAAAATCTCGTCCCGAGATTTAAGCGTAGGGTAAGGTGAAGGGGGAACGCAACTAGCACAATCTTCACGATCCAGGTTGCACTTCAAATGAATGTTGATTCAAACACCATCTTTGTCTCGAAGTCTTCCTCTGAGAACTCCAACTATCATGTCAGCGAGAGGAAAGGGAAGACCCTAAAAGAATTGTCCTTCTCGAAGGTCGAACAACTCAGGATTAACCCACGGATTGAGACATAACAACATCTCTCGAGCTGAGAGACGAAGCACACATCCATAGGAATGGAGTGAAGCAGATAACAAAGGTTCACTAGGTAGATAACAATTTCACGCTTAAGAAGGTGGTAAATGATTGTCAACGTAGCGAGGAGTTTGAGTTGCCATGATACCATAACGATGCACCTTAGGGAAGGTGACTCGTAGAAATATCCCCTTAAGTGGCAAAAAGAATTACCTTTGACTCAAAGATCATTGAAACTCTTTATACCAGCCTAAGGCAATTCTCAAGCGATCGTTTGGAGGGGGTCAGTAGAATGGCATACTCGGACTTGGATGATGTGGATTACCTTGTTGAAGACAACGCAATGGATGAATTTGCTTATCACCGGAAATGGAAGAGACCCATGGTAGAATGGCACATTGGCGGTGCAAGCTGGGAACAAAATGCAAATGCTGGGAATGATTCTGGTAACTGGGGAAGAACCCAACAATAGAGAGTGAATTCACTGTTTGAGAAGGTCATAGCATTGCCGAGGGAACTGAGAGGAATCCCAGTTAGCGTCGATGATAACACCTAGCGCTTGAGCGTGCTCTCAAGAACTTGAGCATTTCCACAATCATCAAGGTTTTACCAATATCCGTGTCAAGGATCCTGGCTACACAACTTCCTACCATGATGGCTAATGATGGATGATGCAGATGCAAAGGAAGATAACACCTTCTCAGATTTCACCTTAGCGAGGCCAAGGAAATAAAAATCTGGATGATCGACCGAGAGACATTTAGCACTCCGCTTCTAATGTTCTCCTTGATGTGCTAGTGTAACCCATTCATAGATATGGTTTGATATCTAGAACATCAAGTAAAAAGGTCAGACTTCGGGATCTCAGAAATCCATAGGGGCAACTAGGGAGTAAATCCTACGAAATCCTTAGGGGAGGTGGCCAACTTCTTCAATCAAGATACTACAATAATAGGTCTTTCGGCTCGGTGGTGCTGGCCACGACATCCACTTTGCCGGTTATTGAGAGACCAATATTATAATTCTTGGGAAATGTTCCAACCATCACATCTGCCTGAGATTCAGATCTGGTTGGTGTCAGGATATCCCAGACTCATCAAGTCTAGAAAGAAAAATGAAAGTTTGCAACACAAATCGATGAGATAATGTTGCGGGATTCTCGGGGAGTGAGCTACGATAGTAAGCTCCAAAACATGAGCTGGTTCTGCTACAAACATGCGAGCACGTTGTCCCAGACAAGCATGGCCACGTAGCAGTCTTATAATTAAACACTACCGAGTTCAGGTGGAGAACCATCGTCGAGGATATCGAAGTCTTTACGCAAGTCCATGGATTAGATCCCAAGCATAGACTTCTTTTCCTTGAACAAGTCAATCAGTGGCTTAGTGTGCTAGGGACACATATAGAATGAAGGTTGCAAGTCTCCAGACTACAGAATACTTCGCACGTGTGCATGACTGATTTGGGATGATTCCAAAGGAAACAAAACAATCTTTCTCAAATTCACGGCGGCAACTTTCACCAAATGCACGTGTATAAGAGGAAGTCACTCCTTTCATCAAACAAATACTTCATGAGCTAGCATGAAGAAAATGCTTTCAAAAGTTTCCAACACTAGCTTAATGTTCAACAACATCATGGAGGAGATAAGGATGTTGCCAATGGGCTCAACAACAATTCATCTAGGTTTCCTTTTAAAAGGAATTCCATAGTTAAGTGAACACGGTGATAGCATTGGTCAGACCCAGGAATATAACGGTGTATGCTCGAGGAAAACCACGAGTAAGACAACATTACGAGCATCGTTGGTACTGAATTGATTTGACGATAGCCCACACTCAAATCAAAGGATTGATAAGACAATAGGTCCAGCAACTGATCACAAGGACCAATCGATGAAGATATCATCTTTCTTCAGCACACCCTACACAAGAATATCCCTTTGGAACGAACTAAGTCAGGCAAGCTTTTATCTTCCAACTCTCCAAGTTGTTGTCTAGCTTAACCAACTAGCTCAGGGATATCTAACACCGATTTTGGAGAGAAGGTGGTTCACAAGATAAACCAACTTGATCACGAGCTCAACATAATAGTCAGGTGACAAACTGGTGATACTTTCGAGAAGATATCCGGAAAATCACGAACCACCGATATGTTACTAAGCTCGAGAACAATCTTGCTTTTGAGGGCAAGATGACATGATCAAATAAGCAAGGATTGGCACTATCCTAACTCACTGATCGGAGAGTGCACCAGAAATAAGGACTAGGTAGCACAATCAACCTTAGGGTGACGATTCAATAATCAACACGCTAAGAATGAGGTTATCGTCCATTTAACTACCAAGCAACGGAGTTGCTAGGACTATTGATTTCACACACCATGGTTCACTCGTCGACATTCCGGTTATAACAACACGGAAACCGAGAAATGAATAATGATGGAGAGAAGTATCGCTGCACCAAGAGTTCATAGGATGGTGTGCAATTCCTATCACAATCCCGATATAAAGATGGTAATACTCCAAGGTAGAACAGAGCAAAAGCTGGATTGGCATTATGATCTGCGGAGCACAACTTCTTTGACCCAATCCTGGATATGGAAGAGGTACTGGAGTTTGTTTCTCCTGGTCATTCTACGATAGAATGGCTTGACGGGCCACAAGAGTAATAGGCATCGATAAACGAATGCATGCATACCCTTGACTATCAATTGATAGACGAAGGTCAGTAGACAACTAAAGAGGGACAACTCAAAGGAACATATAATTTTCTGAGTTGTGGATGCATAGATTAGTATGTCGAGCGAATTCAACATATCTCTTCCGGGCAATCCATGCGGAAGGGTAGAACTGGCAGAGTCACAATTTATAAATGGAGAACTCATCAAGAGCACTCTGGTTGTGATCGTTCAGTTCAACGAGGAACTTCTGCCATAAGTAGTTCATGGTATTTGGAAGAAGAAGGTACCACGGACTTCAAGGACTATCGCAAAGGTTACTAATAACCTAAGGGAACTAGCAAACACTATCGACATGAAGTAAGTAGGGTGAATCTCGAGTTCAAAACCCAGGAATAGAATACCTATTACTAAGTAGCATCACGGAATGCTTTCGAAAATAAAGACCAGAATCATCACACTAGGACACAAATCATGGCTAGACCACTAGATGATCCCCTGAGACACCTAGGGTCATAATAATAACTCCCACATAAATGTCAAGGCAATAGAATACCTCAACTCAACAATTTGTGTGATTGAGCTGGCATAAAGGAACAACGAAACCAGAGGGAAAGGATTTTGCAAATGCATCAGACTCTTTGGAAACCTGGGAAGACTCGGACAGCATAACGGCTGTAAATGCTCAGAAAGATTTGAGACATTCACAAAAATGGGGGCATAACCACTCAGAAGCACAATATCAAGGTCTCGAGATCAATAATTAACATACAGAGGTAGAAACTGAACTGAGGCTTAAATCCAACAATCTTATAAGTCCACTGATTAGTAACACGTGATCCTGATAGAAAGAAGAGATAGCCTAGTTCTTAATCCCCGTAGGAAAGATAAGATGACTCAGATCAGAAGGGCATAAGGTATAAGGAGTAAAGAGAGCCTTACGTTCCATCCCACAATCAATTCCCCTACATATAACTAAAGAATGTCTAGACTCAACATCGACCAGTTTGGCTTGGTAATCCTACAGGCAGTCAAGCTCTGATACCAACGCTGTCAGGACCCCGACTCAATGCCACATCGATCTAGCATGTAACACCTCATATCACTTTGCGGCCTCACGCACGGTATTCCCACGGGTGTCGCCTTACCTTTGCCCGGGACCGTTTGCGCCTTTTGGCACACGTATATGACAGTGTCGCTAGCATCCATATGGTAAGGAGCCCGGGCTGACATGGCTAGTCGTAAACCCAAAGTGGCACAAACTTACAGGGACAGACATCCATGACCCAGCATCGAACGTGTCGGTCATCAGCGAGTGAATCCAGGCTGTAGCACTGGGCTAGCAGGACTCCGGTGAACCGGGCTGTAGCGGGCTAACAGGACTCCGGTATTCATCGCGTGACATTTCCCCGAAGGGACAGACACAGGAACGAAGAAGGACACATGCCGGCCAGCCTAAGTGTTCCGGAGCAGTAGCAAGCTACCATGGCTCGGTGGAAACACTAGGAGACATTTCCCGGTAAGAGAGGCTACTAAAGATAAACAACTAGATAGTCAGATCCCACACATACCAAGCATTTCAATAACATACACACAATATGCTCGATATGTGCAATACAACATGGCATCACAAAATGACTCTACGACTCAGTAGTTTATTCAATAGGCTCCGAGGAGCGAGATATTACAAACATGGGTCTCATGACCCAACAATCAGAGCATACAATTCAAGCACAAACGGAAGCTATCATGTCTGAGTACAGACATCTATAAATGGAAAAAGGCTGAGAAGCCTGACTATCTACCAGATCCTGCCGAGGGCACAAGATCGTAGCTGAGGTAACAAGCTAAACGTCGAAGTCCACGCGGTACTACTAACGAGACTGAAGTCTCTCTGCAAAAACATAAATTAAGCAGCGTGAGTACAAATGTACCCAGCAAGACTTACATCAGATCTAACTACATATGCATCATTATCCACAAAGGGGGGGGTGGTGGAGTTTAACTGCAGCAAGCCAGCTTTGACACGGTGGCTATCCTGAACTACGACTGCAAGTAACTCTCTTGAGGTGGCGCACACGAGTCCACATATTCACCATATCAATACACCACTATGGATCCGCTCCCGTCTCCCTACGAGAACGCCATCCATAGCACTCACGCTTATCTTGCGTATTTTAGAGTATCCACTTTCACTTGTCTATGAACTATGCAAGGGGTCCAAGTTTCCATATCCGAGGAATCCGGCTATTCGAATAGATGATGTTAACCCTGCAGGGGTGTACTTCTTCACACACGCTCTCGCCACTTACCGCCCTGTACACGTCATGTACCTCGGCAACCTTCAAGCGGAAACCGGGCGAGGGAGTCGGCCACGACCTGACTAACCGAACAAGTCTCTAGTCCAGGTTTATCGCCTATTCGGGTTCCATCCGCAAGGAGATCCGGCCGGGGTGTCGCTTACGGCCCCAAACGATGTGAGCAGGGTTCCCAAGCCCACCATCCGGGTGCCACTTGGTACACCGTGCCACTGTGCCTAGTCTGTCCCAAGCCCACCTGTACCGGGTGCCACTTGGTAGACTACTAACACTACCTACAAACACCAGAAACTAGTTGCAACTCCTGGACAGAGATCATGTTGATTAATAAGTCGAGAGGGGTCGAGTTACCGGAACCCAATGTGTGGTAGTAACTGTTCATGGATCACAAACACAGAACTCAGTTCCTGAGGACGGCTGCAATGAGACAACCCACCATGCACTCCTACATGGCCTCTCACCGCTACCTTTACCAAATCGTGTTCACACATTTAGCTCACACACAGTAGGACATGTTCACACGCCTCTGATTCATCCCCGATGAATCAGACCTGACTCAACTCTAAGCAATAGCAGGCATGACAAACAAAGATGAATGAGTAGGCACAACAGGGCTCAAACAACTCCTACTCATGCTAGTGGGTTTCATCTATTTACTGTGGCAATGACAGGTCATGCAAAGGATAAGGGGTTCAGCTACCGCAGCAAGTAACAGTTGAATCGTTGTTGTCCTAATGCAGTAATAGAGAGCAGGAGCGAGAGAGTAGGATTGTATCGGAATGAACAAGGGGGTTTTGCTTGCCTGGCACTTCTGAAGATAACATTGAGTCTTCATCAGTGTCAACGATCACATCATCGGTATCACGTCTATCGAGAGGGGACAAATACAACACAGAAGGGAACACAATCAATGCAATGCACAATATGATGCATGATCATGACATGGCAAAATGAATGTGTTTTGGGCTAATGCAACTAGCAACAGATTAAATGAAGTTGGTTTGAATACAAGATTCAAATTCAAACTCCATATGTGATTATTCAAATGCCATTTAATTGATTTGTGCTAAACAGCAGCTATAAGTTGTTCTAACATGCATGAAAATGGTACAGATGGATTCCTTGAATTTTTCTGATAATTTTTCATATATAAATTATTTAATTTGGAGTTACGGTTAATTTTCTATGATTTATTGAAGTTTAGGGCATTTTCTGAAATTCCTGAATAATAGTAAATCCAGAAATGAATTATGGCGTCAGCACCACGTCACAGTGACGTCAGCAGGGTCAACTGGGCTGGCTCGGGTCAAACCTGACGTGTGGGGCCACACGTCAGTGACACAGGAGCTAATCCCGGTCAAACCCAGCACTGACTGGGGTTTGACCAGGGGTGGGGCCCACTGTCAGTGGCTGTGGGTTTAATTAGTGGGGCCATTAACACTAATTAAGCGTGCCCCGTCGGCAGTCGCCGGAGTATCGCCGGCGGCGACCATTCCGCACGGCGGCGCGGCTCGGATTTGAGCTAGGGGCGATGGTTTGGCGCGCGGTTTGGCTCATTAGAACGTCCGCAAGGCGGCGCGGCCAGCGGTGGCCGTGGCCGCGGCTGGGGTGGCCGGTAGCGGCAACTACGGCGAGAGAGGCGGCGACCGGAGCTCGGGCATCGCCTAAGACGATGCTATGGTGCGGCTACGGACGAACCGATGGGAGTTTTCGGCTCCTGGGAACATCTCGAGCCCGAGGGCGTGCTCAGACGCGAGCTAAGACACCTGTGGCCACGGCGGTGCCATGGCCGGCGGCGAGAAGCTCTCGGCCGCGACGGGCATCGGTGTTAGAGGAAGAAAACGGGCCAGGGAAGAGGGGGAAACAGCACAGGAGCTCACAGCGGGTGCAGCGGTGGCCTCGGCGAGCTCGGGGAGGCACCGGAGCCGACGAATTTGACGAAGATGGCCGGCGGTCCCGAGGTTGAAGAAGACATCGAGGGCGGTGTTGCGGCACGTCCGGGGCCTCGTGGCTCGTTGAGGAGGTAGAGGGAGGACCGGCGGAGCTTCCTGGGGCGTCGGTGAGCCGTGGGGTGGCCGGTAGCCACGGTGGCTCTCGTCGGTGGCGGCGGCTCCGTTCGGGTGAGGAGAACAGAGGAGGGGGAGAGTGTTCCGGGGAGAGGATGAGGACGCGGGAGAGTGAGGAAGAGAGGCAGGGAGGTGCGTGGCGTCTCCGGGCGTCGAGGAGGAAGCAGGAGGTGGCCGAGGCCTCTCGGGCGCGCGCCATGCCTCGCCTCTGTCCTTCTGGCGAGGGAGGAAGACGACAGGGGAGGGGTGGAGATGGGCTGGGCCGGCTGGGCCGGTTGGTGGCGCCAGGTAGGCTGCGGGTAAGTGGCCCAGGTAGGTTTCCTCTCTCTCCTGTTTTATTGTTCTGTTTGTTTTATTTTTATTTAATCTTTTGCCACTGTTTTTGAATTTAAAATAATTCAAACAATGCCAAAAGCTCCTCTGAATATTTTTATTTTGCTATATGGACTTTTCCAAAAGCTCATAAAATATTTCAGGGGTATTTGAAATTATATTCTAGTTATATGAATATAATTCAAATTCAAATAGCTAATGATTTAAATTCAAAGTCCCAAAAATAATTCCTTAAAAATGTTCAATATTTTGGTTGGGACCAGAACCCTTACCAAAAGTTATCAAACATTTAAGAAGAGCATTTTGGAGCAATGAATGAGATTTCTAGGGTTTTTGCCCCTCTTTTATTTAAGTTTTTGAGGCTTCCAAAATTCCTCAGTTCAAGTTTCGAAAATATAGACATGATGCACACATGAAGCTAGCCTAGAGCACTACCAGCAGCTAGGGATGTGACAACTCGCCCCCACTAAACAAAAATCTCGTCCCGAGATTTAAGCGTAGGGTAAGGTGAAGGGGGAATGCAACTAGCACAATCTTCACGATCCAGGTTGCACTTCAAATGAATGTTGATTCAAACACCATCTTTGTCTCGAAGTCTTCCTCTGAGAACTCCAACTATCATGTCAGCGAGAGGAAAGGGAAGACCCTAAAAGAATTGTTGTTCTCGAAGGTCGAACAACTCAGGATTAACCCACGGATTGAGACATAACAACATCTCTCGAGCTGAGAGACGAAGCACACATCCATAGGAATGGAGTGAAGCAGATAACAAAGGTTCACTAGGTAGATAACAATTTCACGCTTAAGAAGGTGGTAAATGATTGTCAACGTAGCGAGGAGTTTGAGTTGCCATGATACCATAACGATGCACCTTAGGGAAGGTGACTCGTAGAAATATCCCCTTAAGTGGCAAAAAGAATTACCTTTGACTCAAAGATCATTGAAACTCTTTATACCAGCCTAAGGCAATTCTCAAGCGATCGTTTGGAGGGGGTCAGTAGAATGGCATACTCGGACTTGGATGATGTGGATTACCTTGTTGAAGACAACGCAATGGATGAATTTGCTTATCACCAGAAATGGAAGAGACCCATGGTAGAATGGCACATTGGCGGTGCAAGCTGGGAACAAAATGCAAATGCTGGGAATGATTCTGGTAACTGGGGAAGAACCCAACAATAGAGAGTGAATTCACTGTTTGAGAAGGTCATAGCATTGCCGAGGGAACTGAGAGGAATCCCAGTTAGCGTCGATGATAACACCTAGTGCTTGAGCGTGCTCTCAAGAACTTGAGCATTTCCACAATCATCAAGGTTTTACCAATATCCGTGTCAAGGATCCTGGCTACACAACTTGCTACCATGATGGCTAATGATGGATGATGCAGATGCAAAGGAAGATAACACCTTCTCAGATTTCACCTTAGCGAGGCCAAGGAAATAAAAATCTGGATGATCGACCGAGAGACATTTAGCACTCCGCTTCTAATGGTCTCCTTGATGTGCTAGTGTAACCCATTCATAGATATGGTTTGATATCTAGAACATCAAGTAAAAAGGTCGGACTTCGGGATCTCAGAAATCCATAGGGGCAACTAGGGAGTAAATCCTACGAAATCCTTAGGGGAGGTGGCCAACTTCTTCAATCAAGATACTACAATAATAGGTCTTTCGGCTCGGTGGTGCTGGCCACGACATCCACTTTGCCGGTTATTGAGAGACCAATATTATAATTCTTGGGAAATGTTCCAACCATCACATCTGCCTGAGATTCAGATCTGGTTGGTGTCAGGATATCCCAGACTCATCAAGTCTAGAAAGAAAAATGAAAGTTTGCAACACAAATCGATGAGATAATGTTGCGGGATTCTCGGGGAGTGAGCTACGATAGTAAGCTCCAAAACATGAGCTGGTTCTGCTACAAACATGCGAGCACGTTGTCCCAGACAAGCATGGCCACGTAGCAGTCTTATAATTAAACACTACCGAGTTCAGGTGGAGAACCATCGTCGAGGATATCGAAGTCTTTACGCAAGTCCATGGATTAGATCCCAAGCATAGACTTCTTTTCCTTGAACAAGTCAATCAGTGGCTTAGTGTGCTAGGGACACATATAGAATGAAGGTTGCAAGTCTCCAGACTACAGAATACTTCGCACGTGTGCGTGACTGATTTGGGATGATTCCAAAGGAAACAAAACAATCTTTCTCAAATTCACGGCGGCAACTTTCACCAAATGCACGTGTATAAGAGGAAGTCACTCCTTTCATCAAACAAATACTTCATGAGCTAGCATGAAGAAAATGCTTTCAAAAGTTTCCAACACTAGCTTAATGTTCAACAACATCATGGAGGAGATAAGGATGTTGCCAATGGGCTCAACAACAATTCATCTAGGTTTCCTTTTAAAAGGAATTCCATATTTAAGTGAACACGGTGATAGCATTGGTCAGACCCAGGAATATAACGGTGTATGCTCGAGGAAAACCACGAGTAAGACAACATTACGAGCATTGTTGGTACTGAATTGATTTGACGATAGCCCACACTCAAATCAAAGGATTGATAAGACAATAGGTCCAGCAACTGATCACAAGGACCAATCGATGAAGATATCATCTTTCTTCAGCACACCCTACACAAGAATATCCCTTTGGAACGAACTAAGTCAGGCAAGCTTTTATCTTCCAACTCTCCAAGTTGTTGTCTAGCTTAACCAACTAGCTCAGGGATATCTAACACCGATTTTGGAGAGAAGGTGGTTCACAAGATAAACCAACTTGCTCACGAGCTCAACATAACAGTCAGGTGACAAACTGGTGATACTTTCGAGAAGATATCCGGAAAATCACGAACCACCGATATGTTACTAAGCTCGAGAACAATCTTGCTTTTGAGGGCAAGACGACATGATCAAATAAGCAAGGATTGGCACTATCCTAACTCACTGATCGGAGAGTGCACCAGAAATAAGGACTAGGTAGCACAATCAACCTTAGGGTGACGATTCAATAATCAACACGCTAAGAATGAGGTTATCGTCCATTTAACTACCAAGCAACGGAGTTGCTAGGACTATTGATTTCACACACCATGGTTCACTCGTCGACATTCTGGTTATAACAACACGGAAACCGAGAAATGAATAATGATGGAGAGAAGTATCGCTGCACCAAGAGTCCATAGGATGGTGTGCAATTCCTATAACAATCCCGATATAAAGATGGTAATACTCCAAGGTAGAACAGAGCAAAAGCTGGATTGGCATTATGATCTGCGGAGCACAACTTCTTTGACCCAATCCTGGATATGGAAGAGGTACTGGAGTTTGTTTCTCCTGGTCATTCTACGATAGAATGGCTTGACGGGCCACAAGAGTAATAGGCATCGATAAACGAATGCATGCATACCCTTGACTATCAATTGATAGACGAAGGTCAGTAGACAACTAAAGAGGGACAACTCAAAGGAACATATAATTTTCTGAGTTGTGGATGCATAGATTAGTATGTCGAGCGAATTCAACATATCTCTTCCGGGCAATCCATGCGGAAGGGTAGAACTGGCAGAGTCACGATTTATAAATGGAGAACTCATCAAGAGCACTCTGGTTGTGATCGTTCAGTTCAACGAGGAACTTCTGCCATAAGTAGTTCATGGTATTTGGAAGAAGAAGGTACCACGGACTTCAAGGACTATCGCAAAGGTTACTAATAACCTAAGGGAACTAGCAAACACTATCGACAGGAAGTAAGTAGGGTGAATCTCGAGTTCAAAACCCAGGAATAGAATACCTATTACTAAGTAGCATCACGGAATGCTTTCGAAAATAAAGACCAGAATCATCACACTAGGACACAAATCATGGCTAGACCACTAGATGATCCCCTGAGACACCTAGGGTCATAATAATAACTCCCACATAAATGTCAAGGCAATAGAATACCTCAACCCAACAATTTGTGTGATTGAGCTGGCATAAAGGAACAACGAAACCAGAGGGAAAGGATTTTGCAAATGCATCAGACTCTTTGGAAACCTGGGATGACTCGGATAGCATAACTTTTGTAAATGCTCAGAAAGATTTGAGACATTCACAAAAATGGGGGCATAACCACTCAGAAGCACAATATCAAGGTCTCGAGATCAATAATTAACATACAGAGGTAGAAACTGAACTGAGGCTTAAATCCAACAATCTTATAAGTCCACTGATTAGTAACACGTGATCCTGATAGAAAGAAGAGATAGCCTAGTTCTTAATCCCCGTAGGAAAGATAAGATGACTCAGATCAGAAGGGCATAAGGTATACGGAGTAAAGAGAGCCTTATGTTCCATCCCTCAATCAATTCCCCTACATATAACTAAAGAATGTCTAGACTCAACATCGACCAGTTTGGCTTGGTAATCCTACAGGCAGTCAAGCTCTGATACCAATGCTGCCAGGACCCCGACTCAATGCCACATCGATCTAGCATGTAACACCTCATATCACTTTGCGTCCTCACGCACGGTATTCCCACGTGTGTCGCCTTACCTTTGCCCGGGACCGTTTGCGCCTTTTGGCACACGTATATGACAGTGTCGCTAGCATCCATATGGTAAGGAGCCCGGGCTGACATGGCTAGTCGTAAACCCAAAGTGGCACAAACTTACAGGGACAGACATCCATGACCCAGCATCGAACGTGTCGGTCATCAGCGAGTGAATCCAGGCTGTAGCACTGGGCTAGCAGGACTCCGGTGAACCGGGCTGTAGCGGGCTAACAGGACTCCGGTATTCATCGCGTGACATTTCCCCGAAGGGACAGACACAGGAACGAAGAAGGACACATGCCGGCCAGCCTAAGTGTTCCGGAGCAGTAGCAAGCTACCATGGCTCGGTGGAAACACTAGGAGACATTTCCCGGTAAGAGAGGCTACTAAAGATAAACAACTAGATAGTCAGATCCCACACATACCAAGCATTTCAATAACATACACACAATATGCTCGATATGTGCAATACAACATGGCATCACAAAATGACTCTACGACTCAGTAGTTTATTCAATAGGCTCCGAGGAGCGAGATATTACAAACATGGGTCTCATGACCCAACAATCAGAGCATACAATTCAAGCACAAACGGAAGCTATCATGTCTGAGTACAGACATCTATAAATGGAAAAAGGCTGAGAAGCCTGACTATCTACCAGATCCTGCCGAGGGCACAAGATCGTAGCTGAGGTAACAAGCTAAACGTCGAAGTCCACGCGGTACTACTAACGAGACTGAAGTCTCTCTGCAAAAACATAAATTAAGCAGCGTGAGTACAAATGTACCCAGCAAGACTTACATCAGATCTAACTACATATGCATCATTATCCACAAAGGGGGGGGGGGTGGAGTTTAACTGCAGCAAGCCAGCTTTGACACGGTGGCTATCCTGAACTACGACTGCAAGTAACTCTCTTGAGGTGGCGCACACGAGTCCACATATTCACCATATCAATACACCACTATGGATCCGCTCCCGTCTCCCTACGAGAACGCCATCCATAGCACTCACGCTTATCTTGCGTATTTTAGAGTATCCACTTTCACTTGTCTATGAACTATGCAAGGGGTCCAAGTTTCCATATCCGAGGAATCCGGCTATTCGAATAGATGATGTTAACCCTGCAGGGGTGTACTTCTTCACACACGCTCTCGCCACTTACCGCCCTGTACACGTCATGTACCTCAGCAACCTTCAAGCGGAAACCGGGCGAGGGAGTCGGCCACGACCTGACTAACCGAACAAGTCTCTAGTCCAGGTTTATCGCCTATTCGGGTTCCATCCGCAAGGAGATCCGGCCGGGGTGTCGCTTACGGCCCCAAACGATGTGAGCAGGGTTCCCAAGCCCACCATCCGGGTGCCACTTGGTACACTGTGCCACTGTGCCTAGTCTGTCCCAAGCCCACCTGTACCGGGTGCCACTTGGTAGACTACTAACACTACCTACAAACACCAGAAACTAGTTGCAACTCCTGGACAGAGATCATGTTGATTAATAAGTCGAGAGGGGTCGAGTTACCGGAACCCAATGTGTGGTAGTAACTGTTCATGGATCACAAACACAGAACTCAGTTCCTGAGGACGGCTGCAATGAGACAACCCACCATGCACTCCTACATGGCCTCTCACCGCTACCTTTACCAAATCGTGTTCACACATTTAGCTCACACACAGTAGGACATGTTCACACGCCTCTGATTCATCCCCGATGAATCAGACCTGACTCAAATCTAAGCAATAGCAGGCATGACAAACAAACATGAATGAGTAGGCACAACAGGGCTCAAACAACTCCTACTCATGCTAGTGGGTTTCATCTATTTACTGTGGAATGACAGGTCATGCAAAGGATAAGGGGTTCAGCTACCGCAGCAAGTAACAGTTGAATCGTTGTTGTCCTAATGCAGTAATAGAGAGCAGGAGCGAGAGAGTAGGATTGTGTTGGAATGAACAAGGGGTTTTTGCTTGCCTGGCACTTCTGAAGATAACATTGAGTCTTCATCAGTGTCAACGATCACATCATCGGTATCACGTCTATCGAGAGGGGACAAATACCGGCAACACAGAAGGGAACACAATCAATGCAATGCACAATATGATGCATGATCATGACATGGCAAAATGAATGTGTTTTGGGCTAATGCAACTAGCAACAGATTAAATGAAGTTGGTTTGAATACAAGATTCAAATTCAAACTCCATATGTGATTATTCAAATGCCATTTAATTGATTTGTGCTAAACAGCAGCTATAAGTTGTTCTAACATGCATGAAAATGGTACAGATGGATTCCTTGAATTTTTCTGATAATTTTTCATATATAAATTATTTAATTTGGAGTTACGGTTAATTTTCTATGATTTATTGAAGTTTAGGGCATTTTCTGAAATTCCTGAATAATAGTAAATCCAGAAATGAATTATGGCGTCAGCACCACGTCACAGTGACGTCAGCAGGGTCAACCGGGCTGGCTCGGGTCAAACCTGACGTGTGGGGCCACACGTCAGTGACACAGGAGCTAATCCCGGTCAAACCCAGCACTGACTGGGGTTTGACCAGGGGTGGGGCCCACTGTCAGTGGCTGTGGGTTTAATTAGTGGGGCCATTAACACTAATTAAGCGTGCCCCGTCGGCAGTCGCCGGAGTATCGCCGGCGGCGACCATTCCGCACGGCGGCGCGGCTCGGATTTGAGCTAGGGGCGATGGTTTGGCGCGCGGTTTGGCTCATTAGAACGTCCGCTAGGCGGCGCGGCCAGCGGTGGCCGTGGCCGCGGCTGGGGTGGCCGGTAGCGGCAACTACGGCGAGAGAGGCGGCGACCGGAGCTCGGGCATCGCCTGAGACGATGCTATGGTGCGGCTACGGACGAACCGATGGGAGTTTTCGGCTCCTGGGAACATCTCGAACCCGAGGGCGTGCTCAGACGCGAGCTAAGACACCTGTGGCCACGGCGGTGCCATGGCCGGCGACGAGAAGCTCTCGGCCGCGACGGGCATCGATGTTAGAGGAAGAAAACGGGCCAGGGAAGAGGGGGAAACAGCACAGGAGCTCACAGCGGGTGCAGCGGTGGCCTCGGCGAGCTCGGGGAGGCACCGGAGCCGACGAATTTGACGAAGATGGCCGGCGGTCCCGAGGTTGAAGAAGACATCGAGGGCGGTGTTGCGGCACGTCCGGGGCCTCGTGGCTCGTTGAGGAGGTAGAGGGAGGACCGGCGGAGCTTCCTGGGGCGTCGGTGAGCCGTGGGGTGGCCGGTAGCCACGGTGGCTCTCGTCGGTGGCGGCGGCTCCGTTCGGGTGAGGAGAACAGAGGAGGGGGAGAGTGTTCCGGGGAGAGGATGAGGACGCGGGAGAGTGAGGAAGAGAGGCAGGGAGGTGCGTGGCGTCTCCGGGCGTCGAGGAGGAAGCAGGAGGTGGCCGAGGCCTCTCGGGCGCGCGCCATGCCTCGCCTCTGTCCTTCTGGCGAGGGAGGAAGACGACAGGGGAGGGGTGGAGATGGGCTGGGCCGACTGGGCCGGTTGGTGGCGCCAGGTAGGCTGCGGGTAAGTGGCCCAGGTAGGTTTCCTCTCTCTCCTGTTTTATTGTTCTGTTTGTTTTATTTTTATTTAATCTTTTGCCACTGTTTTTGAATTTAAAATAATTCAAACAATGCCAAAAACTCCTCTGAATATTTTATATTGCTAGATGGACTTTTCCAAAAGCTTATAAAATATTTCAGGGGTATTTGAAATTATATTCTAATTATATGAATATAATTCAAATTCAAATAGCTAATGAATTAAATCCAAAGTCCCAAAAATAATTCCTTAAAAATGTTCAATATTTTGGTTGGGACCAGAACCCTTACCAAAAGTTATCAAACATTTAAGAAGAGCATTTTGGAGCAATGAATGAGATTTCTAGGGTTTTTGCCCCTCTTTTATTTAAGTTTTTGAGGCTTCCAAAATTCCTCAGTTCAAGTTTCGAAAATATAGACATGATGCACACATGAAGCTAGCCTAGAGCACTACCAGCAGCTAGGGATGTGACATCCACCGACCTCAACTCCAAATCCATACATTCACGTTCGGGGAGAAAAAATCAGAGAGAAGGATTCATCACGTTTTATTATATGGAGCCGCCGCCAAGCCCTGTTCTTCCTCGGGAGGGCAGATCCAGAGTCCGTTTTGGGCTCCGGAGAGGGGAATCCGTCGCTATCATCATCATCAACCATCCTCCATCACCAATTTCATGATGCTCACCGCCGTGCGTGAGTAATTCCATCGTAGGCTTGCTGGATCGTGATGGGTTGGATGAGATTTACCATGTAATCGAGTTAGTTGTGTTAGGGTTTGATCCCTAGTATCCACTATGTTCTAAGATTGATGTTGCTATGACTTTGCTATGCCTAATGCTTGTCACTAGGGCACGAGTGCCATGATTTCAGATCTGAACTATTATGTTTTCATGAATATATTTGTGTTCTTGATCCTATCTTGCAAGTTATAGTCACCTACTACGTGTTATGATCCGGCAACCCTGGAGTGACAATAGTCGGGACCACTCCCGGTGATGAACGTAGTTTGAGGAATTCATGTATTCACTAAGTGCTAATGCTTTGGTCTAGTACTCTATTAAAAGGAGGCCTTAATATCCCTTAGTTTCCAATAGGACCCTGCTGCCACGGGAGGGTAGGACAAAAGATGCCATGCAAGTTCTTTTCTATAAGCATGTATGACTATATTCGGAATACATGCCTACATTATATTGATGAATTGGAGCTAGTTCTGTGTCACCCTATGCTATAACTGTTGCATGATGAATGCCATCTGACACAATGATCCATCATTGATCCATTACCTACAAGCTTTTCACAAATTGATCTTTGCTTCATTCCTTTTCCGTTGCCACTGTTATGATTGCTACAAAACTGCTATTGTTACTTTTGCCACCGTTACTATTACTTCCATACTACTTTGCTACTAAATACTTTGCTGCAGATATTTAGTCTTTCAGGTGTGCTTGAATTAACAACTCAACTGCTAATACTTGAGAATATTCTTTGGCTCCCCTTGTGTCGAATCAATAAATTTGGGTTGAATACTCTACCCTCAAAAACTGTTGTGATCCCCTATACTTGTGGGTTATCACCGTCGTCCACCGCCTTGGTGCTCTTGGCGCGGCGTGGTCATTGTGGTCAAGGAATGACTTCCATCGGAAGAGTATTGTACGTGGAGAGGCTGACAGCTGGGTCCACGGCCGCAGGAAGGAAGTGCCTCCTTATTATGCGCAAAATAATGATTCCTCCACCTGATAGCAGGGACCCACTAGACGGGCCATCGTATTTCACGAAAAAATGTTCCCCCCTGACTGCTGGGACCCACCAGCTACATCTTCGCACGCAAGGAAGTGCGTCCATATTACGGGCAAAAAATATGATTCTCCCCCTGACAGCTGGACCCACCAGCTATATCTTCGCATGCAAGGAAGTGCCTCCATATCCTCCCTGGCAGTCGGGAGCCACCTAGTCGAAGTCTACATAGCGTTGTCATTCTGGTCGCGAACATGTACATACATACGATCGGTCTGTCTGCAGGCTACAATGATGAACCGTGGGTGAGTAAGGAAGGGCACGTGTCATAGTAGAGGTGCGCACGTAGCATGTCACGCAGTCTCGTCAATATCGTGTACACGTACATACAGCCAGGGTGCAAGAAAGTGAATATGGCCATGTACGTACATACGGGCGGGGTCTCGAGTGCCTACTCGCGCATATGTACGGCTATGCCTCGTCTACATGGAGAGGGCAGCGGAGAACAGCCATGGTGTCATGTTCATCGGCAGCCAACCGGCTAGGTCGGAATAGAGAAACTGCGTCGTCGTATTCATCGGGAGGCAACAGAATGCGTCGTGTTCATCGGGAGCCAACTGGCTTGGACGGAACAGCCAAAATGAGGCATGGCGTACCGCAGAATGGAGGAAATGGCCTTGTGTTCGACCGCCTACGGTCGAAACGGGATCATGTTCACCGGGAGGGATCTGGCGTACCGCAAAACGGAGGACCCGGACTTCTCTTCGACCTCCTATGGTCGAAACGGGGTTCTGTTGATCGGGAGGGGTGTGGCGTACCGCATAATGGAGGAAACAGACTTCTCTTCCACCACCTACGGTTGAAATGGGGGTCCTATTCATCGGGAGGGGTGTGGCGTACCACAAAACGGGACTCCACGGGCTACTGTTCATCCACCGTCTACTGACTCGTTCCAGCCTCCACGGGTTACTATTCATCCACTATCGACCTCCTCCAGCCTCCACCTATGATTGTTCATCCACGGCGTCTCCCTCCTGCCTCTACCAGCTACTGTTCATCCACGGGCTCCTGTTCATCCAGCCTCCACCGCTCCTCCACCGGCAACTGTTCAACCAGCCCTCTCCACGGGGTCCTTTTCAACCACCCCTCCATGGGATACTATTCATCCAGCCCTCCACCGGCTACTGTTGAACCAGCCCTCCACGGGGTTCTGTTCATCCAGCCCTCCACGGGTTCCTGTTCATCCACCCCTAACCGGCTCGATCGGCGTCATGTTCATCCAACGGCAACGTCCTCTACTACCATGGGATCCTGTTCATCCAACCCCCATCGGGAACTATTCATCCAACCCCCAACAATGCTCACTGTTCATCAAGAGGTAGCAGGTTCGATCGGCTTCAGTTAGCAGTAGTAGCGAAGGAATCGCTCGATCGGGTTCACTTAACAACCAGGGATTGATCGATCGCTCAGGTTCAATAACGCGTAGCCTGTAGTGCAATCGCTCGGGTTCAGTAGGCGAACACCTCACTCGGGTTCAGTTAGAGCACAATGCCTCGCACCCACACGCGTACGTGTACGAGAGAAACACACATTGCTCGGCCCCGACCACCCACCATAACCGGGAACTCCCCGATATTTTCCTCGCCCTCATTTCTACCACGGTGTTTTCCGTCATGGATGGCCCAAAGAATGTCAGGCAGCTGCGTCTCCGGACCGCCCAGGACGAAAAGCACATTTTCTATCATGATTTTTGTCATAGAAGTAGGAGCCCACCACATCTATGATGATACCAGGTTTTTTCACAATTAATGTCATAGAAGTGTCATAATCATGACAGGAAAAAAATTGTTCGGCCCAAAATGTCACCGATGTGTCTTTTTTGTAGTATTGCTGCCAATAAGACGTGTGTGTTGTGCATTGGGATTGCATGCAGAACAACAACATACACACACACACACACTTATAAGTACATGGTTGCATAACCAAATTAAACATCCAATTACATAGGTGGCTACTAGACACATGACATTTGCACACATCAAAGCAAACTATTACCTCCATAATTACATAGGTGCCTACTACACACATGACATTTCCACACACCAAAGTCAACTATATATATTACATGCATGATTAACTAGGATCACCGATCATCTAATCAGCATCTACTTCTTGGGACGCTTGCTCTGCTTGTGGCTCGATCCGGCCTCGTCGATTTGGGTAACGAGGCACTTCCTCATGTCAACGATCCGCCTGTGCATCTCGTATCATGTGTACACGCTCTTGGCCGTGAACCTAAGGTGAGGTTCATCCAGTTTCCGCATCCAGGCCCCATGCCAGGATATGGGACGTGTTCCGTTGGCATCCTGCTTCATCTTTTCGTAGTATGAGTCAATGATGGCCGAGGCGAGTTCAACCAGGGAGTCCTCCTTCGTGCTGCCCCAGACCCTATAGTGCCCACAGATTTCGACAAGGTTATCGCAGGCCAAGCCCGTAACCCAGAGCGCTTTTACATCGTCGGTGGTTTACACCGTAGCGAACTTGTAGTCGGTGCTATTAACAAACCTGGTGAAACGGTCGGAAGGATCTATGGCCATGTAGTAGTGGTAGATGAGGAGATGATGGCGCACGCGCAACTAGGTGACGGCAACCTTCTGATCTATGCTGGGACGACTGGCGGTGTACTGGAGGTCGATGTCGACCACCTTGTACTTGTCTCGAGCAAGCAACTGCTCAACGGTGTTGATGTAGTCGTCCACCACAGCCGGGTGGATGGTGTACACCACTGAGAGATCCATCTCCCTCGCGTGGATCTCCAATTTATGCTCGCCGAACTCCGTTGGAGCGCCGCTAGACATCCCCTCTCTATGTGTAGTCGTGGGTGTGCTTGTTGTGTTGTGGGGCACGATCAAAAGGTTGAAGAGACTAAGGTTATAATGGCCACGGGAATTAAAGGGGAAGCCAGACGACCTGGAATATTGGCACGCCCTGATGGCAATTCTAATTTGCAGCTTGTAACTCCATCGTGCCACACATAACTACATCGTGTGGCGACGCGCGTGGCGCAACCGCATGCATATGGGGGCCCCGACGTGATTGTGTGCAGGTCAAACCGCTGGCAGAGCGCGCGCGAAGGGGATGCGAGTAGAGCGCTCCACGGTCGCCTCAATGGCGAGCTACCATATATATGCATATAGCAGTTGAACACGCAAGGAAAAGTTGTCCACAAGCCGAGCATGCCGCGGCGCCTAACATCGAGCAGAGCTTGCCGAGGGACACGAGCAAAGGCCGACACAGTGGTACGTGGCAAATAAGACAAACTGTGGGCAAACTCTTGCTGATATATAACCGTTTGCGATTGATGAATTCATCGCTGATGGGTTACCTAGTGCGGTCTGTGTGCGATGTGATATGCTCTGTCTGCAGAACATCTATGCTCTGTGTACAGAAGAACAACATATATATACTTGTAAAATGACATGGTTGCAATACCAAATTAAACATCCAATTACGTTATATAACAAATACCATAAATATTGCAAGGTTCAAATTAAAAGATTACAATGCCCAAATTCAAACATTGCAAACCTCATCATTTTTGCAAAGGGATCAGCCGCTGACAAGTCATGTATGGGTTTGACACAATGACTTCCAATTGCTCTGTCATATGATCTTCCAATATGAAGTTTAGCTTTTTTGGAGCCTCTTCCATTCTGCAGTGCCTGCCAGCTCTAATCAACATACCATTCAGGTTTCCTAATTAAATGCGTGTTCAACCTCAGTACCCTCAACACCCTTGCTCTGGCAAGAAAGAACCTAGCGAGTGTAATCTTCGGTAAGGTCCCTCGATAGGATTTCAAAGTAACATTTGAGAGATGCAGATCTAGGCATTCGATGTGATTGTCATTATAAACATTATCCACCTCCGGGCCTATTATTATCTGCAAAAGAAGAGAACGTGTTAGTGCCTACATGCAGTTTTGAACACCACTACATGCCTATTTGGTTTGCAGGATTTGTAAAATGCACCAACATGCCATCTTCGATCTGACATGATTAACTTGGGCATTTGATTACAATCTAGAAACATGTAGCCTTCTTCACAAGAGGTTGGATTGGATGAAAAATTGCCTAAGAAAACTAGTACAGATGAATCCAAAGGAGAAATGCTTATGGATTGTAACCATATGAATCAAGCAACCAATATGGGGTGGGGGTGTATGTCCTGAAATCCTCCAAAATTCCTTCAGAAATCATAGTACATTGTCATTGTAAACTAGGGAAAAGGTGCAAAAAACTAAAATCCCTTATAGTTAACATTTAACAGAAAGGAACATCACCTCGATATACAGCTTCTTCAGGCACAAAAAGCATCTCAGGAAACTGACAACTTGGTCCAGGTTGGGGCCAACAGATTCTAGTGCCAAGACCTTCACTGTGCCCAGAATCTGGGTGAAGCTTTGCTGCATGAAAGATGAACACACATCTTCAAAACTAGAAATAATGTTGATATCAAGAAGGAGATGTATAAGGCGACTGTTGTACCTGAAAGTAGTAGTATTTAACAAACAAGTAGCCCACCATTGTCAATTTTGGTGCAGAAATGACATTGATTCTTCTTGGACCTTGTTGATCAACTACAAGTAATCTCTCAAGTGAAGGTGTGTCCTCAATGACCATATTGTGGTCCACCTTTTGTGATCTCTCGTTGCAGCACTAGCAACACACATAAATAGTCTTGAGAGTCATGGAGGTGATGTGGAAGGTACTCGACCAATTCATCGCCTGAAGACAAAGGAACTTGAGTGCAGTATAGCCATGGAACATGCGCTCCATGTCATCCTTTGGGATGCAAATGGCGACGAGCTCGAGGTGGTTCGGTCATGGTAGGAAAAGAGTGGGCGCGTCATTAAGGAGGGGGAAATGGCAGTTCATTAACTTGGCGAGGCGCAGCGTGGGCGCAAAGCGGAGCGCGGACGTTGGCAGTGAGTGCATATTCCCATTAAAACTGAGCTCCTCGAGCTAATCTATGGCGGGGGATCGGAACCACTCGTCAAGCTTGGCTCGGTCCTTGCCATTGAAACGGAACTTGCCCGTGATAAGGCCTCTGATTGGGCCATGGTGACTGCCGAGGATCTGGGAGAACACATCCAAGCTTTTGCAATAGCCATGGCAGAGCTCGTGGGCGTCGAGGAGGTTGACAAGGGTGAGGAGCCATAGGGCCCGCCACCGCTGAGAAAGGGCGATTGTCCTCGCCCCATATTTGATTGGGAGGAGGGATATGATGACTGTCAACATATCATCGGGGAGGTTGCTGATGAAGTCTAGGCCCGCTAGAGTCCCTTGCGGTACTATCTCAACCCGCCTCTGCTTGTTGGAAACCTCGTTCTCCACCTCGTCGGCGGTGACGGAAATCTCTGTCTCCATATTCACATCCTGCTCTGGTGCTTCAGCAGCCCCGGCATCACCACTCCCTCCGATGGGGTGCTTTGATGGCATCCTCATACACTGACGGCTTTGAGGACCGAGAGCGACGTTGAGGATGCGGGCGGAGCGAGAGGATTGTGTGTGTGGCGAGGATGGGGTGCCGGCTTTGAGGACTGAGAGCGGCGTCAAAGATGTGGGCGGAGAGAGAGGATTGTGTGTGGCAAGGATGGGGGTGCCGGCTTTGAGGACTGAGAGCGGCGTCAAGGATGCGGGCGAAGAGAGAGGATTGTGTGTGTGGCGAGGGTGGGGGGTGCGGCCGCTAGGGTGCGCCATTAATACAGACCAGTGGGAGCAAAGAGGGCGGCGGTCAAAGGCTGTCTCGCTTCCCGGTGAGAACGACTACTTAAACTATGAATGAAAATCTATGCTTAATTACTGAATTTTAGTTCAAAAATTAGATAGTTCTGGTGATTTTTAGCTGCATATTTTGACAAATTGCAGTGTTACAAGGTTGAAAAATGGCAATGTTACTAGAGCAACAAATGTCAACCTTTCCAGTTTGACAAATGGCAACATACCCAATTTGACAGATGCAAATCTTACCAAATTTTTTGTACGTGGTTGCACACGGGTCATTCAAAACAACCGTTTGCGTTGAAGGGATGTACAGATCCTGCTCGGCACATTTTCTCTTGGCTTAGCACCGAAGTCTGGCTTTAATTTGCATATCGTATTCAATCTGAACCGTTTGCGTTGAAGAGATGCACAAATCCTGCGTTGAACAACTTGCATTCTTCTCGATGAGCCTGCTCATTAGAGGACAACTTGCACACCTCTTGGTCAGCATGCACACCAGACTCCGCTCGCACGCCTCCTGTTCAGTCAAGCACCTGTCCGCACGACACCTCCTATAGCCATTATAACCAAGACACATAGCATCATGTGAATGGTTAACAGAACGCACATGATTTGAATTATACAAACGTTTGAGATATTAAAGTGGCAGCTATTTTTTCAAAATGCCTTTGTTGGTTGTTATTCGAGTGCGCCTGCTCTCAAAGTGGACACAAAAAACACCACATCATGTCGGGTGCCATTCCATGATAGAATGCCAAGTTTCATGAATTTCAGACGATTTTTGGATTTACTATAATTTAAAAACAAAGTATCTCAACGTGTCGGCGTCCTGGGAACGGGGGTACCCAGACTTGCCTGCCTGCGGCCCAGGGCATGGCTCCACCAACGGCCTGGTACGGCCCATCTTCGTCAACAAACACTCAAGACCCTTGCGAGGGGCAGAGCCTCGTGAGGTGGACGACATAAGACCTCCTCAGGGGCAGCCTCACTAGGCTGGCTCATGAGGATCGGAGAGATCGAGGCGAGGGGCGCCTCGTGAGGTTTCCGTGATGTGAGCCATGACGACCAAGGCCAGGCGAACGCCAGGCGAGTGCCAGCGCGCGGAGAGTATTGGTTTCCTCTTTGGTGCTGAAGAGGCAGGCGCATGCGAGGAGTCCTGAGGCACCAGGCAAAGGTTTCCATATCGGTGCAACGAGACCAAGACCAGCAGGACGGCAGGACGGAGGTCATCACGGAGCCCACGATGGCGTCACCACCAGACCCTTTGGCAGGCAAAGACCACCTTTTGTTAGGATAACTTGTGCTAGTTGTCCCCCTTCAAATTGGCCATTGTGGGATCCCTTCCCGCCTAATATTTGGGAAGAGGACCCGGGCCTCTATATGTAGGACTAGCCACCACCGTAGGAAGGGGACCGAGATCTGATCTTAGACGGATCATTCAGACCATCCTCAGCACACAAGCTCATTGAGCTCAAGAACACCTCTCCTCAGGAGGCTGTTCTTCCCTTGTACTTGTTCATCCCAGCCTACAAGGCAATCCACCACACCACACTGGAGTAGGGTATTACACCGCAACAGTGGCCCGAACCAGTATAAAATCTTGTGTCTCTTGTTCCTCGAGTTCGGCGAGCTAGGCTTTGAGATCGTGGCGAGAGTGTGAGCTAGGGGGAGAGAGATCTTCGTGTGCACCCCAGAGTTCGAACCTCAAGGGTTTTGCCAGAACCCGAAATCTGACATTTGGCACGCCAGGTAGGGGTGCGCCGAAGTTCCATTCCTCTGTCGGCTCCGCCTCTCCGTCCGGTCCCCATGGCCAGCGCTGCTCCTCCGACTAGATCAGTGGGTGACCACGGCGGTGCCAGGGGGGTCAGGGCCTTCACCCCTGCCTTGCAGCGGGCGCAGTGGCTGCTCAAGTTCAAGCCAGAGATGCCGCCTCGCTACGATGGCGCGGCAGATCCGTCGGCCTTCCTGTTGGCATACGATGAGGCCGTCCTGGAAGCTGGAGGCGACGACAAGGTCATGGCCAACTGGTTCCCCATGGCCCTTGCTGGCGTGCCACGTGCCTAGCTGCTCAACCTGCCAGGATCCTTTATAGCTTATTGGGAGGAGCTGAGTGGCCTTTTCATCGCATGCTTCACGACACCGGTGCCTGTCGTCGTCGCGGCCCTCCTTGGCGGCTCGCAAGCGCCACCCTCGGACCACC